>NC_041220.1:26946639-26948250 GCF_002837175.3 Physeter macrocephalus | reverse complement strand
GATTTCTGTGCATTAATTTTGTATCCTGCAACTTTACCAAATTCATTGATAAGCTCTAGTAGTTTTCTGATAGCATCTTTACAATTCTCTATGTATAGTATCATGTCATCTGCAGACAGTGACAGCTTTACTTCTTCTTTTCCAATTTGGATTCCTTTTATTTCTTTTTCATCTCTGACTGCTGTGGCTAAAAGTTCCAAAACTATGTTGAATAATATTGGTGAGAGTAGGCAACCTTTTCTGGTTCCTGCTCTTAGTGGAAATGGTTTCAGTTTTTCACCTTGAGAATGATGTTGGCTGTGGGTTTGTCATATATGGCCTTTATTATGTTGAGGTAAGTCCCATCTGTGCCTACTTTCCAGAGAGTTTTTATCATAAATGGGTGTTGAATTTTGTCGAAAGCTTTTTCTGTATCTATTGAGATTATCATATAGTTTTTATCCTTCAATTTGTTAATATAGTGTATCACATTTATTGACCTGCATATATTGAAGAATCCTTGCCTTCCTGGGATAAACCCCACTTGACCATGGTGTATGATACTTTAAATGCGCTGTTGGATTTTGTTTGCTAGTATTTTGTGAGGATTTTTGCATCTATGTTCATCAGTGCTGTTGGTCTGTAGTTGTTTTTCTTTGTGATACCTTTGTCTGGTTTTGGTATCAGCGTGATGGTGGCCTCGTAGAATGAGTTTGAGAATGTTCCTCCCTCAGCTACATTTTGGAAGAGTTTGAGAAGGATAGGTGTTAGCTCTTCTCTAAATGTTTTGATAGTATTTGCCTTTGAAGCCATCTGGTCCTGGGCTTTTGTTTATTGGAAGATTTTTTTTTTTGTGGTATGCGGGCCTCTCACTGTTGTGGCCTCTCCCGTTGCGGAGCACAGGCTCTGGACGCACAGGCTTAGTGGCCATGGCTCATGGGCCCAGCCACTCCGCGGCCTGTGGGATCTTCCTGGACCGGGGCACGAACCCGTGTCCCCTGCATTGGCAGGCGGACTCTCAACCACTGCGCCACCAGGGACGCCCCTACTGGAAGATTTTAAATCACAGTTTCCATTTCAGTGCTTGTGATTGGTCTGTTTATATTTTCTATTTCTTCCTGGTTCAGTCTCAGAAGGTTGTGCTTTTCTAAGAATTTGTCCATTTCTTCCAGGTTGTCAATTTTTTGGGCATGTAGTTTCTTGTAGTAATCTCTCATGATCCTTTGTATTTCTGCAGTGTCATTGTTATTTCTCTTTTTTCGTTGCTAATTCTGTTGATCTGAGTCTTCTCCCTTTTTTTTCTTGATGAGTCTGGCTAATGGTTTATCAATTTCGTTTATCTTCTTGAAGAACCAGCTGTTAGTTTTATTGATCTTTGCTATCATTTCCTTCATTTCTTTTTCATTTATTTCTGATCTTATCTTTATGATTTCTTTCCTTCTGCTAACTTTGGGGTTTTATTTTGTTCTTCTTTCTCTAATTGCTTTAGGTGTAAGGTTAGGTTGTTTATTTGAGATGTTTCTTGTTTCTTGAGGTTGGATTGTATTGCTATAAACTTCCCTCTTAGAACTGCTTTTGCTGCATCCCATAGGTTTTGGGTTGTCATGTTTTCATTTTCATTTGTTTCTAGGT
>NC_041220.1:26931219-26946536 GCF_002837175.3 Physeter macrocephalus | reverse complement strand
TTGATTTCTAATCTCATAGCGTTGTGGTCGGAAAAGATACTTGATACGATTTTAATTTTCTTAAATTTACCAAGGCTTGATTTGTGACCCAAGATATGATCTATCCTGGAGAATATTCCATGAGCACTGAGAAGAAAGTGTATTCTGTTGTATTTAGATAGAGTGTCCTATAAATGTCAATTAAGTCCATCTTGTTTAATGTGTCTTTTAAAGCTTATGTTTCCTTATTTATTTTCATTTTTGATGATCTGTCCGTTGGTGAATGTGGGGTGTTAAAGTCCCCTACTATGATTGTGTTGCTGTCAATTTCCCATTTATGGCTGTTAGCCATAAGAATTGAGGTGGTCCTATGTTGAGTGCATAAATATTTACAATTGTTATATCTTCTTGGATTGATCTCTTGATCATTATGTAGTGTCCTTCTTTGTCTCTTGTAGTAGTCTTTATTTTAAAGTCTATTTTGTCTGATATAAGCATTGCTACTCCAGCTTTCTTTTCATTTCCACTTGCATGGAATATCTTTTTCGATCCCCATTTTCAGTCTGTATTTGACCCTAGGTCTGAAGTGGGTCTCTTGTAGACAGCATATATATGTGTCCTGTTTTTGTATCCATTCAGCCAGTCTATGTCTTTTGGTTGGAGCACTTCATCCATTTACAGTTAAGGTAATTATTGATATGTATGTTCCTGTTACCATTCCTTAATTGTTTTGAGGTTTTTTTGTGTAGGTCTTTTTCTTCTCTTGTGTTTCCTGCCTAGAGACGTTCCTTTAGCATTTGTTGTAAAGCTGGTTTGGTGGTGCTGAATTCTCTTAGCTTTTGCTTGTCTGTAAAGGTTTTAATTTCTCCATCGAATCTGAATGAGATCCTTGCTGTCAAGAGTAATCTTGGTTGTAGGTTTTTCCCTTTCATCACTTTAAATATGTCATGCCACTCCCTTCTGGCTTGCAGAGTTCATGCTGAAAGATCAGCTGTTAACCTTATGGGGATTCCCTTGTATGTTATTTGTTGCTTTTTCCTTGTTCCTTTTAATATTTTTTCTTTGTATTTAATTTTTGATAGTTTGATTACTATGTGTCTTGGCATGTTTCTCCTTGGATTTATCCTGTATGGGATTCTCTGTGCTTCCTGGAGTTAACTGACTATTTCCTTTCCCATATTAGGGAACTTTTCAACTATAATCTCTTCAAATATTTTCTCAGTCCCTTTCTTTTTCTCTTCTTCTTCTGGGATCCCTATAATTTGAATGTTGGTGCGTTCATTGTTGTCCCAGGGGTCTCTAAGACTGTCCTCAATTCTTTTCGTTCTTTTTCCTTTATTCTTCTGTGCAGTAGTTATTTCCACTATTTTATCTTCCAGGTCACTTATCCGTTTTTCTGTCTCAATTATTCTGCTATTGATTCCTTCTAGAGAATTTTAAATTTCCTTTATTGTGTTGTTCATCATTGTTCGTTTGCTCTTTAGTTCTTCTAGGTCCTTGTTAAACGTTGCTTGTATTTTCTCATATTCTATTTCCAAGATTTTAGATATCTTTACTATCATTACTCTGAATTCTTTTTCAGATAGACTGTCTATTTTCTCTTCCTTTGTTAGGTCTATTGGGTTTTTACCTTGCTCCTTCACCTGCTGCATATTTCTCTGACTTCTCATTTTGCTTAACTTACTGTGTTTGGGGTCTCCTTTTTCTAGGCTGCTGGTTTGTACTTCCTATTGTTTTTGGTGTCTGCCCCCAGTGGGTAAAGTTGGTTCAGTGTGTTGTGTAGGCTTCCTGGTGGAGGGGACTGGTTCCTGTTTTCTGGTGGATGAGGCTGGATCTTGTATTTCTGGTGGGCAGGACCACATCCAGTGGTGTGTTTTGGGGTGTCTGTGAACTTATTATTATTTTAAGCAGCCTCTCTGCTAGTGGGTGGGGTTGTGTTCCTGTCTTGCTTGTTTGGCATGGAGTGTCCAGCACTGGAGCTTGCTGGTAGTTGAGTGGAGTTGGGTCTTAGCATTGAGATGGCGATCTCTGGGCGAGCTCTTGCCAATTGATATTATGTGGGTCCTGGAGGTCTCTGGTGGTCCAATGTACTGAACTTGGCTCTCCCACCTCAGAGGCTTAGGCCTGACACCCGGTCAGAGCACCAAGAACCTGTCAGCCACATGGCTGCACTGTTCATAGGAATGCAATTTAGTACAGGCACTACTGAAAACAGTATGGAGAGTTCTGAGCCATTTCTTGGGAGTGTGCTTGTAATGAACAGCTGTTCGGAGAGAGGTAATGTTTCTTCTTCAGACAAACAGGAAGCTTGCTAACCTCTCATTGTAAAAGCAGTGGAGTCCTCAAACTCAGTGTTCCTCAGTGCAATACAACCAAGTACATGCATAGCACCCAACTGAATCCCTCTGTGTCATCCCAGTGGGAACTCCAGATTTCTATCTGGTATGATTTTTCTTCTGACTAAAGAACATGTGTTAACAGTTCTTGTAGTCTTGTAGTAAGATTCTGAGTGTGATGATTCAGCTTTGATATGTCTGACAAAATCTTTTTTTTTTGCCTTTGTTTTTGAGAAACATTTTTGCTGGGTATAGAATTTTAGGTTGACAGGGTTGCAGCTGTTGTTGTTTCCCTAGTACTTTAAAGATGTTGCTCTACTGCCTTAACTGTATTTTTCCGAAGAGAACTTGGTCTCATTCTTATTTTGTTCCTTTGTGTATAATGTGCCTTATTTCTCTGATTGTTTGTCACATTTTCCCTTTATCAGTGGGTATATGTCTTTTAATTCTATTATGCTTTGGTATAATTTTCTTCATGTTTCTTGTGCTTGGGGTTTGTTGAGCTTCTTGGATTTGTAGGTTTACAGATTCATCAAATTTGGAACATTTCTGGCCATTACGTCTTTAATATTTCCTCTCCCCACCTCCTTTGATGACTCTAATTACGTATCTTATCTATTAAGCAACTTGAAAGTTTCCCACAGCCCACTGAAGCTCTCTTAATTTTTTTCTTTTTTAGTCTTTATTTTCTCTGTATTTTATTTTAGTTTCTATACCATCAAGTTCACTAATCTTTAATTCTGCAATGTCTAATCTGCTCTATCTTATCTCAGGTATTTTCTATTTCAAGCATTGCATTTTGCATCTTGAAAAGTTTGATTTGGGTCTTTTAAAAATCTTTCAAGTCTGTACCTTACATTCTTGAACATATGGAATATAGTTACCATAACTGTTTTAATGTCCTAATCTGACAATTCTACCATCCATGCTGATCCTGGAACTATGTTTGTTCATTGATTTTTCACCTTATTATGGCTTATATTATCCTATTTCTTTGTAAGCCTGATAATTTTTTAAATTAAATTCCAAACCTCGTGATTTTTACTTTGTTAAATGCTTAATATTACATTCTTATAAATATTCTTGAACTTTGCTCTGAAGTTTGGTTAAATCACTTGGTAACAGTTTGATCTTGTCAAGCCTCCTGTTAAACCTTGTTAGGTGAAACCAGAATCACCTTTAATCTAAGACTAATTTCTTCCACTACAGAGGTAATACCATTGTAAATACTCTGCCTGATTTTCCTTGAATTATGATGTTTTCCCTCTGGCTGTTTGGAACATGAACTATTATTGGACCTGTCTGAGCTCTGAGTATCTGCTCCTTTCAAGTGGTTCTTTCCATTTCCGCAGATAATTTCTCCACAGGCCTATGCTACTAAATATGAAAACTTGAGGGGGTATTGCCTGTGGATCCCCATAGCTCTTTCTCTGTACAGCTGTCTTTTCCCCAGGACTCTGCTTTTTTAACTCCAGCTCTTGGCCTCACTAGACTCCATGTGTCTCTCCTCGATTCAAGGTTACTGCCTGGTTCTGTTTGGATTCCCTTTCTTTGCACTGCAGCCTGGAAAATATGTCTGGGCAGTAAGCTGGGACTGTCACGGGGCTCACCTTGTTTGTTTTCCCTCTCTCCGGGACCAGTGTCCTTTGCTTACTGAGTTGATGTGCAATGCCTGAAAACTTCGTTTAGTTTTTTTGTCAGCTTTGTTAAAATAATATAGTATTAACTGTTTAGTTGTTTCAGGAAGGGTGGTCTAAATGGTCCCTTTTACTCCATCTTGGCCAGAAGCCAAAGTCTTATTTATTTATTTATTTATTTGGTGATATTTTGGATAACCAATTCAATTTCTTTAAAATTTTAGGATATAATCTATACTTGGTGACTGTTTTTATTTCTTTTCAGTTTCTTCTTGTCAGCCAGTGATCATGTTGTTCTGCCTCCTTGGACTTACTGCTTCATATAATCTATACCCTCACAAAATAGTTGGCAGGTTTTATTTTCCGTTTTTGCCCTTCATTATGAGTAGTGATCCTAATGAATTCTATTCACATTTCCTTTTGTCATATCAAGCCCTTTCCTCTCTGTCCATCCGCTTTTGTTTCTAGAGCTGTACTCAGGCCTTCTTCCCTCCTCTGCGTTACTCTGGGGAACCCTGACTCTCAGAATGTTTTCCTTCTCCTGCTCGGACAGCAACAGTTACTTCTTTTGTTTATGCTAGACAGTGTGTTAAATTTATTTGGAAAACACACAAAAAACCCTTCTTCTACTTTTTTTTTTTTTTTTTTTTTGCCTAGAGGGTAGCACCTGGCTGCCATGTATTCTGAATATATGGATGGGGAAATTGGCAGCAGGCTTTCAATAACTGCTCCTGTTTTCAGCCCTGTGTGGTATGTGGTACCCCGCTGCTTATCACACCTGGCATCCTGAGTCTATCACCCTCCCACCTCTGAAAGGCAGGATGGCTCCCTCCTTAGCAGCAGCCCCTCCATATTTCTTCTGGGCTGTGCCTTTTCCTGGCTTGCTTTATTGAGCTGCATACTTCCACTCACTTTCCACCCTCTAGAACTGTGTTGAAACAGTTCATCCATTGATAAACTCCCTCTTGTTCTTTTCACTGCTCTGTGCTTACCCCTCTTCTTTCAACTGGTGTATTCTTTTAATGGGATCTGAGGAACGAGAGGAGATAAATTCATATGCTCAGTTTGTAATCTTGACCTGAAACCAGTTGCTATTTAGTTACTAAAGCCAAGGATTATTTTTTTTTCTAGAACTTACATTTAATTTTTTAATTCGCGCTGTTGACCAATTCCTTTTCCTGAAACCATGTCTTTCCTTGTTTCTGTAACTCCAATCTCTACTGATTTTTCTCTTATTTCTCTGGATATTACTCCTCTGTCTTCACTTTCTCTCTACATCTCTTTACATGTTTTTATATCCCAGATTTATATCCTTGAGTTTCTTCTCTGCTTACTGTACCTATTGAACATTTGCACATGGATATCTACCTGTGTCTCAAACTCAGCACACCCCAAACCAAACTTGCCATCTTCACTCCAGTATCTGCTCCTCCATCCACCTGTACCTCCTTGATGAACAGAACTTCTGTGCCTCTAACCACCCAGACAGAAATTTAGACACCATCTCTACTCCCTTTTCAGATTCAGTTGGCCATCATGCCTTGCCTGTAACATCTCCTAAATAGTTTTCAGATTTACTCACTTCTTTCTATTCTCTCAACTATTGCTTCTTTTATTCCTATTATTTTTAATTTTTATTATAGAAAAATTTAAACACAGTAAAATGTACCTGCCACTCAGTGTCAACAATTACCAACATTTGGCTAATATTGTTTTATCATTCCCCTGCACCCTATTTTCTCCTCCATTATTTTAAAACACATTCCAGATGTCATATCATTTCATCTGTAAAAATTTCAGTGTGTCTTTCTAAAAGGAAAAGATATTTGAAAACATAGGCACAAAATCTTTATCATCATAACATAATAATTCCTTAAAATATATTCATATATCCAGTAAGTATTTATGTTTCCTTGTTGTCTCATAATTTTTTGTTTTTACAGTAGATTGGTTCAGATCTGGAACTAAGCAGGAACCACATGATGTATTTGGTTGCTATGATGTAACTGAGTCTCCTTTAGTTTAGAGGTTCCTCCTCCCTTTTTGTTTTCCCTTCCCCTTTATTTATTGACTAAATCAGGTCATTTGTCCTGTAGAATCTCCCACATTGTGGATTTTTCTGGTTACGTCCTCATGGTGTCATTAAACATGCTTCTCTATTTCTGTATTTTCTGGAAACTCATATTTAGATATAGAAGCTTCATTAGAATTTTTGTAAAAATCGGGATTCCCTGGCAGTCCAGTGGTTAGGACTATGTGCTTTCACTGCCGGGGCCCTGGTTCAACCCCTAGTCGGAGAACTAAGATCCTGCAAGCTGTGCGGTGTGGCGGATAAAACAAAACAAAAAGAATTTTTGTAAGAAAGATCCATAGATGGCTCCTATCTATGGATAGGAGGGGCATATAATGTATAATGTATGGTTGTTTCTCTTTTTGTAATGATATGATTTTTCAGTGGCTTAGGGTGTTATTATTCTAATCCATCCATTTAAAAAAATCCCTATAACCTCTCACTTAGTGGTTTTAACAGCTATTGACTATCATTGGCTAGGTCTGTTATTATTAGGAACCTATATTTCTTACCAGCTTTACTGCAACAACTTCTTAAGATTGCCACTATAATTTTTTCCCCTAACTTGACCCCATTATGCACACTGCCACCAAATGGATTTTGGCATACCACAAATCATTTCATATGATTTCCCTGCATAAAATTCTTCAGTAGCTTCTTAGTGAATTCAGAACAAAATCCAAATTCTACAGCAAAGATATATGAGAGTCTTTATCAATTGGTCCCTGCTTACCTGCTGTTATTTGCTTTATATTTATAAATGCTTGAAACTTTCTAAAATAGAATTCTTCTTGAGGTAGACAAAGTTACAAGATGTTGGTTTAACACATATGGGAAATGAGGGATGAGCTGCTGCACTGCTGATATACAGGCAGATGGCAGGATTATTTTCATAACAGAAAATAAGCTTTGAAGAACCAGAGCATCTTAATATTTCACAATATATGTAAATAAAATCATTATTCTGTATACCTTAAACTTATAAAGTGCTGTCTGTCAATTATCTCTCAATAAAGCCGGGAAAAATACTTATAAATAAAGAAAAAAAAAACCCGGGTCTTTGACCACATCAACAATGGTAACGTGGCATCTCAAGGCCATGCCCAAGGGTGTTGAGTTTAGGGCAAGGAAACCCAGGGAAGGGATATAGGAGAAGGGGGCAATGGCTTTTGGAAGAAAGAATAGTTATATTTTTTCCCAGCTTTACTGAGGTAAAAAGTAACAAAAATTCTGTATGTATTAAGGTGTACCATGTGATGGTTTCGTATACATAATAGTTGCACTGTGAAATGATTACCATGATCAAGTTAATTAACACATTCATCACCTCACATAGTTACCGGTTTTTGCCTTTTTTTTTTTTTTTTGGTGTGGTGAGCAAAGTTACATTTTAAAATGTATTGTTTATAAATTTGCCAGAAAAGTATATTGTTTGCCTTGGTTGTGTTACCATTTCAAGCTTCCTTCCCATGATATTTCTCTTCAAGTTATTATGTAGATGTAGATAACTATGATTTAATTAATTAACTCATGAAATCTAATTATAATTTTATAATGAATTTTTTATCCTCATCTACATGTTTTATTTAGGTTCATGTTTAATAAAAATCTCCCAAGAAATATATATTGTAACATCATAATGTTTACTCATCATGATAAATTTACTAGCATCCATACATTTATTCTCTACATCTGTGTCTCTATTTCTGCTTTGTAAATAAGATCATCTATACCAATTTTTTCAGATTCCACATATATGTGTTAATATATGATACTTATTTTTCTCTTTCTGACTTACTTCACTCTGTATGACTGTCTCTAGGTCCATCCACGTCTCTACAAATGACCCAATTTAATTCTTTTTTATGGCTGAGTAATATTCCATTGTATACATGTACCACATCTTTATCCATTCCTCTGTTGATGGACATTTAGGTTGTTTCCATGTCCTGGATATTGTAAATAGTGCTGCAATGAACATTGCATTGTGCATGTGTCTTTTTGAATTATAGTTTTCTCTGGGCATATGCCCAGTAATGGGATTGCTGGGTCACATAGTAGTTCTATTTTTAGCTTTTTAAGGAACCTCCATACTGTTCTCCATAGTGGCTGTATCAATTTACATTCCCACCAACAGTGCAAAGGGTTCCCTTTTCTCCATGCTCTCTCCAGCTTTTGTTGTTTGTAGATTTTGTGATGGTGGCCATTCTGACCTGTGTGAGGTGATATCTCATTGTAGTTTTAATATGCATTTCTCTAATAATTAGATATGTTGAGCATTTTTTCATGTGTTTTTTGGCCATCCGTATGTCTTCTTTGGAGAAATGTCTATTTAGGTCTTCCGCCCATTTCTTGATTGGGTTGTTTGATTTTTTGATATTGAGCTACATGAGCAGTCTGTATATTTTGGAGATTAATCCTTTGTCAGTTGCTTCATTTGCAAATATTTTCTCCCATTCTGAGGGTTGTCTTTTCATCTTGTTTATGGTTTCCTTTGCTGTGCAAAAGCTTTTAAGTTTCATTAGGTCCCATTTATTTATTTTTGTTTTTATTCTCATTACTCTAGGAGGTGGGTCAAAAAAGATCTTGCTGTGATTTGTGTCAAAGTGTGTTCTGATATGTATATATATATATATATATATATCTGATTCTGTTTGCTGTAGAGTAGAAACTAACACAACATTGTAAAGCAACCATACTCCAATAAAAATTTAAAAACAAATAAATATAAAGCAACAACAACAACAGGAAAAAAACCCCATATCAAACATTCAAGGAAGAAATAATATCAATTCTACACAAACTCTTCCAGAACATAGGAGTATGAACACTTCTTGATTCATTTTATGAAGTCAGAATTACCCTTTTTTTAACAAAACCAAAAACATTACAAGAAAATAAAACTATAGGCTGATATTTCTCATGAACATAGATGCAAAAATTCTCAACAACATATCAAATTAAATTCAACAACTTAAAATAATATTATGATACCAAATTGAGTGGGATTTATCCTGGGAATGCAAGCCTGGTTCAACATTCAGAATCAGTGTTATCAATATATCAGTAAACTAAAGAAGAAAATCCATATGATTGTATTTATACAGAAGAGGTATTTGACAAAATTCAACATCCATTTGTGTTAAAACCCCTGATGAACTAGGAATAATTTATTGTTTTCAACCCAATAGAGAATCAACCAAGAGAATAGTGCTAACATAATATTTAATTGTGAAAGACTGAATTCTTTCCATCTAAGGTTAGGAAATAGGAAAGTATGCTTACTCTCACCATCACTCTTATTTAAGATCATACTGGAGGTCCAAATTAGTGCAATAAGGCAAATGAAGAAGGAAGTAAATAATAAACAAATACCATACAGAATGGAGAGAAAGGAATAGACCTCTATCTGTTCACAGATGACATTACTGTCTATGAAGAGTCTACAAAGAATCAACAATAAGGTGTTAGAACTAAAATGTGAGTTTAGCAAGGCACCAGATGCAAAGTCAAAATACAAAAATCAGTTGCATTGCTACATACTAATAATGAACAATTTGAAATTGAACTGAAAACCTAGAAGAGTTTATCTAATGACTGGCCACTCATTAATTTAGTAAAGTTAACTTATTTTTCTTTGTACATGAAGTCATTAAGAAGTTTGGTCAGGATTTGGCATGAATTTTCATAGCCTCCCAAAGAAAATCACTTATTCATTGGGTTGGGCTTCTCATGTTTCAACATACCCTTAGTCTTATTTCAAATCTCTGATGACACAGTGACAACACAACCGTTGTTATATGTGACACAGATTGACAGGAACTATTATTTTCAACAATAGATCTGAAACAGCTTTGGTTGAATTCAGATAAATTGTGGACAGAAAAGACTTGTGTTCTGCATCATGGCATCTCATCACCCCAAAGCATACGTTTAATAAGTTATGAGGAAGGGACATAAAATGAAAGATTTCCTGAACAGGACTGTTGAAGGTGACAGTTAAAGAGAAATTTAGATTTCTTAGAACCCAACATGCCACTATGCATTTCATTAAAACTGTCTGTCTTTCTGAATTTCTTATAGGGTGAACCTATTATGCAAGTAAAATATAGATGTGGTCTGGATATGGTTCAACTTTTGTTTACTTTTAACTTAAATGTTAAATTTTCTTTAAATCACTGACTTGAAACATGGCGAGTTCCTGTCTCCTTATATAGATTTTTCAGCCTATGTTTTGCAAGGTGCATTAAAAAAAATTTACTAGCATCTTATATAAAACACTTTAATTTTTAAAAAAACAAATTAAAATATACATATGACTTTTTAAATGAAACAATACAGGAAGACTAATAAGAACACAAATGCTTCCACCCATACTTCCTGTTCTAATTTCCTCTTTTCAGACGCAACAATGTTTAACCCTTTGGGGTTTCAATTCCTCTTATGATTATAATTAATTGGAATTCTATTCCATTTATATTTAATTTATTCATAATTCATTGTAATATTTGGCTAAATATAATTCTTTATAAAACAACTTTTAAAGACTACATCTTAATTATACCTTATTCCTTATACTTTACACTTTATATTTACTTATTCAATTCAACTGAGTAAAATTTTATTTCTAGATATAAATTCCCTAAATGTAGCAGCATCAATTAGCAGGTGGTATTTATGTGACCTTACAGATAGTTGGCCTTTGCTAAATATCTGCAATTGGTCCTTAATCATGTCTGACTCATAAATGGGATGACGGAATCATGTCTGAATCAGATGGATTCTATCTGCAACGTTCCCTGCACCAGTCACAGTTACAGGGGCTGTGACCGGCCACTATCGCCTAGCCTCTTTTATGCGGCCAGCCCCACAACTCACATGTGTCCCTGAGTCTCCAAGACTCTGCTGATGCACCACTGAACATCCCTGACACTGATTTGCAATCTGCATAATGACTGGAGTTGGTGTCAGTGAGAGGGGCTGAACTGGGATGGAGATCACTTGGGCCCCTGCAGTAGGAGTCACTCTTGTAGATTTCTCATGAAGGCAGGGAGGTGTGTCTAATGAAATTGAGTCTTGTCAATTCAGATTTATTTTGAAAAAATAGTCTTATTTAATGGTAGTGACTTTAACTGTTATTTTTATAGTCCATGCTAGATTTTTTTTCTTTATTAATTGTCAATTTCTTATAATAGCTGAATCAGTTGCAGTGGTGTAATTTGCTAATACATTTTCCTTCGATGGAATTGGAAGGGTGAGCTAATGGGACCAGAGGGTGTGCAGAAATGGTACCTAATTATAAAATAATGGAAAACAGTCTGCATAGTGAAATTACCTCATAAACAGAACGATCACAACCGAGATGATTCAGTAATTAATGATTACATCAAGTAAATTAACTCGTTTGTATCTCAACCCTACATAAATGATGTGAGAAAGTATAATACCTTAACTATGTAAACAATTAATAAATATGGAAGACATTATAAATTCACAGAATTGAAAGCCCACACAGCTATAGAATTAATTACTTCTGTGTGCGTTAGGTGTGTTGGAAACTAAGCATTAATTTTCTGGCTTTGACTCAAATCAAGACCACCCTGTAGGAAAGTTTAATTCCTCAGTGAGTACCTATTTATCATTTAGTGGAATGTTTGGCAACTAAGCCACCAAAACAACATATGCAAATGAATGTTTACTAATGATTGAATGAAAACATGCTCTATTTCTGAATGTGCTTAATTCAAGAGTAATGTAAAAATACAAAGACTTTTTTATTCAAAACAGGCTACCTTAATTAAGATGCAGAATTACTCTTCAAAGATACTAAGCTGTTTACAAATTTGGCAATTTGACAATCTGGCAAACATTTCGTTGAAAATGTGAGCGACAAGTACAATATGAGTCTAGTTAGATCAAACCTAAATATATGATTATTTAAACATTTTCAAATAAACATTTAAAACTTTATCTTATAAATAATTGTCCTGGAGAAAGTGTTATAAAACCTTTATTTTGTAATTTAAGATGTGAATTTGCAGTAGTCTTGTGGTTATTTGGTCTGGAAGGGGACAGATATTTGTGAAAGAATGTTCTGACCGACTAAAACAAAACCTTAGCATTTAAATTTTAGGACCAAAGAAATCATTACATCTAAGGCGACAATATATCTGATTTGATAGAACGTGATATAGTTAAAAAATTATTTGTGTGGTGTGGTTTGAGTCTACAAATTCTTATTCAAAAATCCATGAACTGCAAGTGTCATTTTATTTTCAAAATGGATGGTTTACTTGTAAAGAAATTCTTCAGTTCTTTATTAGAAATACATCTAAATTTTATGTCTTGCCCAAGGGCATGAAATTCTGCAAACATTTTCATTTATTAATAGTTGTGAACACCTGGGCATTTATAGACATTACTGATATTTTTACATGTATAAATTTAGAATAAATGTTGGATATAAGAGAAGGATTTTTAACTTTAAAGTCTATTTGTATTTCATAAGACCATAGGTTCCACAAGAGTCAATGTTTTGCTGTTTTGGTTTGTTTACCTTAAATAAAATATGATTTTTCTATTTAAAACATCTGAAAAATATATTCTCAAATACCAACTAGTTCTTGAAATATATCTGGATAGTTACGAGTGTAAATTAACCAAAATATCAGGATTCCATTTCCTTTAAAAACAGATGATTTTTTTTTTCCTTTTTGGTAAAGGGATGGAAAATTGTGGGTTTATTCTTGGGAGCATGAATCCAAAACATATTAAGCCAGACTTTATTTTCCCTTGAAAAATAATTCTGTCCTAATTACCACATGTGCATTGTTTATTGCCTTTGAAGAATGATTTAATATGATTAATAAGCAATCACCTGAGAAAGAATAGTCTTATTTTCATCCAGAAAAAGTGAGAGGTTCTGTGTGTGAGACCACCCCAAAGGCCAGCACTACACTGGACGATAGTCCTAAAATAAAGTCTTCACTCACAGGGAAAGAAACGTTCAAAAATGTACTGAGGTAGAGCTTCAAGATGGCGTAAGAGTAAGATGTGGAGATCACCTTCCTTCCCACAAATACATTAGAAATACATCTACACGTGGAACAACTCCTACAGAACACCTACTGAACGCTGGCAGAAGACCTCAGACCTCCCAAAAGGCAAGAAACTCCCCAGGTACCTGGGTAGGGCAAAAGAAAAAAAAAAAAACAGAGACAAAAGAATAGAGACGGGACCTGCACCAGTGGGAGGGAGCCGTGAAGGAGGAAAGGTTTCCACACACTAGAAGCCCCTTCACGGGCGGAGACTGCGGGTGGCGGAGGGGGGAAGCCTCAGAGCCACGGAGGAGAGCGCAGCAACAGGGTGCGGAGGGCAAAGCGGAGAGATTCTCGCACAGAGGGTCGGTGCCGACCGGCACTCACCAGCCCGAGAGGCTTGTCTGCTCACCCGCTGGGGTGCGCGGGGGCTGGGAGCTGAGGCTCGGGCTTCGGAGGTCGGATCCCAGGGAGAGGACTGGGGTTGGCGGCGTGAACACAGCCTGAAGGGGTTAGTGCACCACAGCTAGCCGGGAGGGAGTCTGGGAAAAGGTCTGGAGCTGCCTAAGAGGCAAGAGACTTTTTCTTGCCTGTTTGTTTCCTGGTGCGTGAGGAGGAGGGATTAAGAGCGCAGCTTAAAGGAGCTCCAGAGATGGGCGCGAGCTGCGGCTTCAGGGCGGACCCCAGAGACGGGCATGAAACGCTAAGGCTGCTGCTGCCGCCACCAAGAAGCCTGTGTGCGAGCACAGGTCACTCTCCACACCTCCCCTCCCGGGAGCCTGTGCAGCCCGCCCCTGCCAGGGTCCCGTGATCCAGGGACACCTTCCCCGGGAGAGAGCACGGCACGCCCCGGGGCTGGTGCAACGTCACGCCGGCCTCTGCCGCCGCAGGCTCGCCCCGCATCCGTACCCCTCCCTTCCCCCGGCCTGAGGGAGCCAGAGCCCCATAATCAGCTGCTACTTTAACCCTGTCCTGTCTGAGCAAAGAACAGACGCCCTCAGGCGACCTACACGCAGAGGCGGGGCCAAATCCAAAGCTGAGCCCCTGGGAGCTGTGGGAACAAAGAAGAGAAAGGGAAATTTCTCCGTGCAGCCTCAGGAGCAGCGGATTAAATCCCCACAAACAACTTGATGTACCCTGCATCTGTGGAATACCTGAATAGACAACGAATCATCCCACATTGAGGAGGTAGACTTTGGGAGCAACGATATATATATATTTTTCCCTTTTTCTCTTTTTGTGAGTGTGTATGCGAATGCTTCTGTGTGTGACTTTGTATAGTTTTGCTTTTACCATTTGTCCTAGGGTTCTTTCTGTCCGTTGTTTTATTTTTTTAGTATAGTTTTCAGCACTTGTTATCATTGGTGGATTTGTTTTTTGGTTTGGTTTTTCCCTCTTTCTTTCTTTTTTTTAAATTAAAAAAATTTTTTTTTTAATTATTTTTTGTTTTTTATTTTAATAACTTTTAAATCTTATTTTATTTAATCTTTTTCTTTCTTTCTTTTTTCTCCCTTTTATTCTGAACCATGTGGATGACAGGCTCTTGGTGCTCCAGCCAGGCATCAGGCCTGTACCTCTGAGGTGGAAGAGCCGAGTTCAGGACATCGGTCCACCAGAGACCTCCCAGATCCACAGAACATAAAATGGTGAAAATCTCCCAGAGATCTCCATCTCAACACCAAGACGCAGCTCCACTCAACAACCAGCAAGCTACAGTGCTGGACACCCTATGCCAAACAACTAGCAAGACAGGAACAACCCCACCCATTAGCAGAGAGGCTGCCTAAAATCATAATAACGTCACAGACACCTCAAAACACACCACCAGACGTGGACCTGCCCACCAGAAAGACAAGATCCAGCCTCATCCACCAGAACACAGACACTAGTCCCCTCCACCAGGAAGCCTACACAACCTACTGAACCAACCTTAGCCACTGGGGGCAGACACCAAAAACAACGGGAACTATGAACCTGCAGCCTGCAAAAAGGAGACCCCAAAACACAGTAAGTTAAGCAAAATGAGAAGACAGAGAAACACGCAGCAGAAGAAGGAGCAAGGTAAAAACCCACTAGACCTAACAAATGAAGAGGAAATAGGCAGTCTACCTGAAAAAGAATTCAGACTAATGAGGGTAAAGATGATCCAAAATCTTGGAAATAGAATTGGAGAAAATACAAGAAACGTTTAACAAGGACCTAGAAGAACTAAAGAGCAAACAAACTATGATGAACAACACAATAAAGGAAATTAAAA
>NC_041220.1:26928915-26930426 GCF_002837175.3 Physeter macrocephalus | reverse complement strand
AAATACTAAAAGCTGCAAGGGAAAAACAACAAATAACATACAAGGGAATCCCCACAAGGTTAACAGCCGATCTTTCAGCAGAAACTCTGTAAGCCAGAAGGGAGTAACAGGACATATTTAAAGTGATGAAAGGGAAAAACCTACAACCAAGATTACTCTGCCCAGCACGGATCTCATTCAGATTCGATGGAGAAATTAAAACATTTACAGACAAGCAAAAGCTAAGAGAATTCAGCACCAGCAAACCAGCTTTACAACAAATGCTAAAGGAACGTCTCTAGGCAGGAAACACAAGAGAAGGAAAAGACCTACACAAAAAACCTCAAAACAATTAAGGAATGGTAACAGGAACATGCATATCAATAATTACCTTAACTGTAAATGGATGAAGTGCTCCAACCAAAAGACATAGACTGGCTGAATGGATACAAAAACAAGACACATATATATGCTGTCTACAAGAGACCCACTTCAGTCCTAGGGACACATACACACTGAAAGTGAGGGGATGGAAAAGATATTCCATGTAAATGGAAATCAAAAGAAAGATGGAGTAGCAATTCTCATATCAGACAAAATAGACTTTAAAACAAAGACTATTACAAAAGACAAAGAAGGACACTACATAATGATCAAGGGATCAATCCAAGAAGAAGATATAACAATTGTAAATATTTATGCACCCAACATAGGAGCACCTCAATACAAAAGGCAAATACTAACAGCCATAAAAGGGGAAATCGACAGTAAGACAATCATAATAGGGGACTTTAACACCCCACTTTCATCAATGGACTGATCACCCAAAACGAAAATAAATAAGGAAACACAAGCCTTAAATGATACATTAAACAGGATGGACTTAATTGATATTTATAGGACATTCCATCCAACAGCAACAGAATACACTTTCTTCTCAGTGCTCACGGAACATTCTCCAGGATAGAGTATATCTTGGGTCACAAATCAAGCCTTGATAAATTTAAGAAAATTGAAATCATAGCAAGTAACTTTTCAGACCACAACGCTATGAGACTAGATATCAGTTATAGGAAAAAATCTGTAAAAAATACAAACAAATGGAGGCTAAACAATACACTACTTAATAACCAAGAGATCACTGGAGAAATCAAAGAGGAAATCCAAAAATACCTAGAAACAAATGACAATGAAAACACGACAACCCAAAACCTATGGGATGCAGCAAAAGCAGTTCTAAGAGGGAAGTTTATAGCAATACAATCCTACCTTAAGAAGCAAAAAGCATCTCAAATAAACAACCTAACCTTACACCTAAAGCAATTAGAGAAAGAAGAACAAAAAATCCCCAAAGTTAGCAGAGGGAAAGAAATCATAAAGATCAGATCAGAAATAAATGAAAAAGAAATGAAGGAAACGATAGCAAAGAACAATAACACTAACAGCTGGTTCTTTGAGAAGATAAACAAAATTGATAAACCATTAGCCAGACTCATCAAGAAAAAAAGGGAGAAGACTCAAATCAATAGAAT
>NC_041220.1:26909337-26928535 GCF_002837175.3 Physeter macrocephalus | reverse complement strand
CCCAGGACCAGATGGCTTCAGAGGCAAATTCTATCAAACATTTAGAGAAGAGCTAACACGTATCCTTCTCAAACTCTTCCAAAATATACAGAGGGAAGAATACTCCCAATCTCATTCTGTGAGGCCACCATCACCCTGATACCAAAACCAGACAAAGATGTCACAAAGAATGAAAACTACAGACCAATATCACTGATGAACATAGATGCAAAAATCCTCAACAAAATACTAACAAACAGAATCCAACACCACATTAAAAGGATCATACACCATGGTCAAATGGGGTTTATCTCAGGAATGCAAGGATTCTTCAATATATGCAAATCAATCAATGGGATACACCATATTAACAAATTGAAAGATAAAAACCATATGATCATCTCAATAGATGCAGAGAAATCTTTTGACAAAATTCAACACCGATTTATGATAAAACCCTCCAGAAAGTAGGCATAGCGGGAACTTACCTCAACATGATAAAGGCCATATATGAAAAACCCACAGGCAACATCGTCCTCAATGGTGAAAAACTGAAACCATTTCCACTAAGATCAGGAACAAGACAAGGTTGCCTACTCTCACCACTATTATTCAACACAATTTTGGAAGTTTTAGCCACAGCATTCCGAGAAGAAAAAAAAACAGAAATATAGATCAATGGAACAGGATAGAAAGCCCAGAGATAAACCCATGCACCTATGGTCATCTTACCTTTGATAAAGGAGGCAAGAATATAAAATGGAGAAAAGACAGCTCTTCGATAAGTGGTGCTGGGAAAACTGGACAGCTACATGTAAAAGAATGAAATTAGAACACTCCTGAACACCATACACAAAAATAAAATCAAAATGGATTAAAGACCTAAATGTAAAGCCAGACACTATCAAACTCTTAGAGGAAAACATAGGCAGAACACTCTGACATAAATCACAGCATGATCCTCTGTGACCCACTTCCTAGAGAAATGGAAATAAAAACAAAAATAAGCAAATGGGACCTAATGAAACTTAAAAGCTTTTGCAGAGCAAAGGAAACCATAAACAAGACAAAAAGACAACCCTTAGAATGGGAGAAAATATTTGCAAATGAAGCAACTGACAAAGGATTAATCTCCAAAATTTACAAGCAGCTCATGCAGCTCAATATCAAAATAACAAACAACCCAATCCAAAAATGGGCAGAAGACCTAAATAGACATTTCTCCAAAGAAGATATACAGATTGCTAGCAAACACATGAAAGAATGCTCAACATGATTAATCATTAGAGAAATGCAATTCAAACCTACAATCCGATCTCATCTCACACCGGTCAGAATGGCCATCATCAAAAAAATCTACAAACAATAAGCTGGAGAGGGTGTGGAGAAAATGTAACCCTCATACACTGTTTGTGGGAATGTAAATTGATACAGCCACTATGGAGAACAGTATGAAGGTTCCTTAAAAAACTAAAAATAGAACTACCATATGACTCGGCAATCCCACTACTGGGCATATACCCTGAGAAAACCATAATTCAAAAAGAGTCATGTACCACAATGTTCACTGCAGCTCTATTTACAATAGCTAGGACATGGAAGCAACCTAAGTGTCCATCGGCAGATGAATGGATAAAGAAGATGTGGCACATATATACAATGGAATATTACTCAGCCATAAAAAGAAACGAAATTGAGTTATTTGTAGTGAGGTGGATGGACCTGGAGTCTGTCATACAGAGTGAAGTAAGTCAGAAAGAGAAAAACAAATACTGTATGCTAACACTTATATATGGAATGTAAAAAAGAATAAAAAAGTTCATGAAGAACCTAGGGGCAAGATGGGAATAAAGATGCAGACCTACTAGAGAATGGACTTGAAGACATGGGGAGGGGGAAGGGTAGCTGGGACAAAGTGAGAGAGTGGTCGTGTATATATGGACATGTACACACTACCAAATGTAAAATAGATAGCTAGTGGGAAGCAGTCACATAGCACAGGGAGATCAGCTCCGTGCTTTGTGACCAGCTAGAAGGGTGGGATAGGGAGAGTGGGAGGGAGGGAGACGCAAGAGGGAAGAGATATGGGGATATATGTGTATGTATAACTGATTCACTTTGTTATAAAGCAGAACTAACACACCATTGTAAAGCAATTATACTCCAATAAAAATGTAAAAAAAATGTATTGATCTTGTGAGGTATGGATATTGATTTATTATCTCCTGGCAGGGGAATGGGATAATATTTCTGAAATTCAGTGTTACATCCTATAAGTTTGTGATTCAACCTTATCTCATTTCTTTTAAAACTAAGATTTTCCTCTTTCTTCATCTCTGCTGGAACATAGTGGATTTCTCAATTCCTTTTGTGCTCTTCTATTCATATAGATGAATGTCTATTTTTATTTTTTGTATAGGTTCTTCTAAGAACTTCCTCTCTTTGATTGCCTATGTGACATTTTCCTCCAGTCTTTGAACCCATTTGATCAATTATTTTTGTGAAAAGGAAGTTTCTTCTGTGAAACATAAGAAAGAGCTATATTTGAGCCCTTACTTTATGCCAGGTGCAGCAATCAGTGTTTTGCATCTATAATCTCATTTCATCATTGTAGCAATCCTACAATGAAATAAATACATTTTATATATAAGAAACAGAAACTCAGAGAGGTGAATAAATTTCCCATGGCTACATAGCTAGTCAATCACAGAGCTGTGGTCCAAACCCAGATGCGTCCAAAGACCATGCTCTATCAGTTCACTGTGGTGCTTCCAAAAGAGCTGGGCTGTGATGGTTGTCTTATCTTAAGTACAGATGTATCAGTACTGTGCTCATCTTCGCATGAACAGTCTGAGACTATATTTTTCTGTATATGCACTGCTAAGAGTTCTCAGCATCTGCTGTTATCATATTTCTTTAAAATCTGAAGTTCAACGCATGTGTAACTTTTTGGTCCTTGTGGAACAGACAACACAACCTGTTTCTCTAAATTGTTCTCATTTCTACTAACCCCTTCCTTCATTCCACCCCTTTCACCTCCTCCTGAGATAACTTCCGGTGCTTGTCATCACCTCTGGTTTGCCGTTCCTCTTTGACCACATCCTCTCTATTAATTATTTATGCTTTGTAATAATATCATCACAAATTTAGCAGCTTAGAACAAAACACATTTATTATCTCAGTTTCTATGAGTTAAGACATCAGGCTCAGCTTCAGGGTCTCTCATTGCTGCTATGAATGTGTTGACCAGGCTCCAGTCTCAACTAAGGCGAAACTGAGGAAGGAGCCACTTTCTAGCTCAAGTGGTTGCTGGCAGCTTTCAGTTTCTTACAACTTATTTGATGGAAAGCCTCAGTTTCTTGTTGACTGCTGGCCAGAGTTCCTCTTCAGTTACTTATCACATGACCCTTGACATAGGTCATCTCACTACATGGCAGCTGTTTCTTCAAAGCCATCAAGGGAGAGGGAATGCCCTCTCAAGATGGCCATTACAATCTTGTGTACCCTAATCACATACATGTAATCAGGTACATCCCATCACGTTTGCTGTATTCTATTGGTTAGAAGCAAGTCACAGGTCCTGCCTGCACTCAAGGCAAGAGGATCACATGAAGGTATGAACACCAGGAGGTAGGCATCCTGGGACCACCCTAATGTCTGTCTGTCTCCTCCTCCTACCTATCAACACTTCCTGCTTCGCTATCTAGGCCATGACTGTTCTTCTACCTCATTTGATCTCCAGGCCATTGATCTCTTTTCTTGGTCCTGATATACATCTCTTCTAGTTTTCACGCCTCCCACTGTCCTCCTTAGATTAGGTTCCTTGCTTCCATATTTCAATTACTGTCCTGCTAATATCCTAACTCCCTTGATCCTTCGCCTGTTGGCTGCATTTACCTGGAAAGCCTCCAACTCCAGATAAACCCAATGATTCTTCCCCCCTGAGTCTAAACTCAAATGGCACTACTGTAAATCCATGCTCACACATTTCACTTGGCTCTCCACAGTGTTCAGCAATCTTACCGTGTTTTTCAACTCAGCTTGCTTTCCTACTTACCACAAAAGCTGTTCTAAACTTTCTTCACTCTGCTTTAATCTCCAAGGCCCTCCTCCTCTACCTCTTTATTATCAGCATATGAACTTACTCCCTGTGTTATACACATGAAAAAAGAAACCATCATGTGGGATTTCCCTCAACCTCCACCAAATTTACAAATCTTCCTGCATCTGCATCCATCCTTTCCTTTCTCCCACACTGTCACCAGACAAAACATCTGACTCCTATAAAATGTCATATCCTCCGCCTGAATTTCATCCCTCTTTTATTTAACCTGTAGTTTCAACGTCTTCATCTTTACCAGCTCCTTCTTATTAATATTCAAGTATGTAAATATTTAAGCTATTCCTTAGTCCCATGTTCCCCTATGTAGTCACGTGCTTATTTTTCTCCTCGTCTTTACAGCCTGACTTCTTGACATAGTTGTGCACACTAGCTGTCACTTTGACCTTACCTTCCACTGGCTTCTCAACCCGTTCCATTCTGGCTTCCAACTCCAGTTCTCCTCAGGGGTTCTGCTCATCTCACCAGTGGTCTCCTAGTTACTATATCTGAATAATGCTTTTCCATCTTCAGCAACATTCAATAGAGTTGACCATTCTTTTCTTAAAGTATTCTTTTCCCAGGGTACCCTCCTACACTGCTGGTGGGAATGTAAATTGGTGAAGCCACTCTGGAAAACAGTATGGAGGCTCATTAACAAACTAAAAATAGAATTACTATATAATCCAGCAATCCCACTCCTGGGTATATATCTGGAGAAAACTCTAATTCAAAAAGATACATGCACCCCAATGTTCATAGCAGCATTCTTTTTACAATAACCAAGAGATGGAAGCGACCTAAATGTTCATCAACAGATGAATGGATAAAGAAGATGTGGTATATATACACAATATATATGGAATATCACTCAGCCATAAAAAGGAAAAAAATAATGCCATTTGCAGCAACATGGATGGACCTAGAGATTATCATACTAAGTGAAGTAAGTCTGACAGAGAAAGACAAATGTCATATGATATCACTTATATGTGAAATCTAAAACATGATATAAATGAACTTATTTACAAGATAGAAACAGACTCACAGACATAGAGAACAGACTTATGGTTACTGAAGGGGAAAGCATGTGGGGGAGGGATAAATTAGGAATTTGGGATTAGCAGATACAAACTACTATTTATAAAATAGATAAACAACAAGGTTCTACTGTATAGCACAGGGAACTATATTCAATATCTTGTAATAATTATAATGGAAAATAATACAAAAAATATATTTATATATGCATAACCTAATCTTTGCTGTACACCTGAAACTAACACAATATTGTAAATCAACTATACTTCAATAAAAAATTCTTTTTCCCCTTTTTTCATGTGAAGACACATCCCAGGTTCCCATTTTCCTTGCTGTTTCTTCTTTTTTTTAATTGAAGTATAGTTGATTTACAATGTTGTGTTAATTACTGCTTTACAGCAAAGTGATTCAGTTACACACACACACACACACATATATATATATATACATTCTTTTTTATATGCTTTTCCATTATGGTTTGTCAAAGGATATTGAATATAGTTCCCTGTGCTATACAGTAGAACCAGGTTATTTATCCATTCTATATATAAAAGTTTCTTGCTGTTTCTTCTTAATCTTTTTAGGCTAGATTCTCCTTCTCTAATAAACCATTGAGTGTTATCATTCCTCCAAATTCTGTCCAAGGTCCTCCTTTCTCTTCATTTACACTGTCCCTTCTCTAGGCAATGTCCTCTACTTCTATGTGGCTTTAACAGAAATTAAAATAATTCCAAATTTATATATGCAGACCAGAATCTCATGGAGCTCCAGAATCATATATCTACCATTTTGATGTTTCTACTTTAATATTTCATGAACATTTCAAATTCTACTTCTTTAAATCTTATGTCACAATCTTTATTCCATAAACCTTCTCTGCTTTCCATGTTCTGTACCTCAATAAATGGCACTTTTATTTATTGATGACTTGCTCAAGTTAGAAAATGTGTTATCCTTGATCCTCCTTTTTCCTCACTCCATAGTTTTAATCAGTTAGCAAACCCTGTGCTTTCTAAATCTTAATTAACTAATCTCTATTCTATGTCCACCGATACGACCTTAGTCTATGTCACAATTATTCCTCACCTGGACTGTTGCACCAATCTCCTATCTTATCTTTCAGTCCTCATACTTACCCCTTCCAACCCACCCTCCACACTGTAACTAGAACAATCTTTTAAATATGCAAATAGCATAAACTGATCCCTTGCTTTAAAGACTTTTAATAGTTTCTTAAATTGTCCATATGATGAATCAAATTTCTTAGTATGGCCAATAAGAAGGTAAGCTCCATGAGGGCAGAGACCTTATGTCTTGTCCACAGCTGCATCTCCAATGCCTACTTAGCACACTACCTGGTACATAGGGCTCAATAAATATTGGATGAATGAATAATAACCATAAAATCCCATGTAATCTGTGCTGTCTACTTTTATCAGTTCGCTTTTGCTGTGTAACAAGTTATCTCAAAATGTAGCTGCTTACAATCATTTATTTACTTATAATTCTGTAGGTCTGCTAGGCATTTCTCAAATGGGCTGTTCTGATAGATTGCTGAGGTCATCTGGCAGCTTTGCTGGGGCTAGTTAGTCTGGGACAGCTTCACTTATATGTCCAACCATTGCAGGCTGGTTGGTCTCAGGGGGCTCAGCTGGGACAGCACATTTCTGCTCCACGTGGTCTCATCCTCCTGTAGGCTAGCACAGGCTTGGCCCAAGTGGAGGTCTCAGGGTTCAAAAGAGCAACATGAGAGCAAAACCCAGCACATAGGCACTTTGCAGGGCTTTGCTAACAGTGTCCAATTTGAGACTGTTCAATTGTCCAAAACAAATCACATGGTCAAGCTGAGAGTGAGTACCCAGAGGCACAAACAAACTGAGGGTCATTCTTACAACAATCTACTGTAGCACCTCTGCAGCTTCATCTTGACAAATCCACCCCTTCCTCTTTCTATACCAGTCATATTGAACAATTTCAGTTCCTTGAATGGGTTGTGCACAATTATCCACTTGTCTAGAGGCTGTCCTGCTCTTCTACCTCTGGATTACTTAGCCTCTTTTTTCAAGAAAGTATTAAGATATTTGTCCAACTGTATGTCACAGAGAACAAAAGTAACAGTAATTTAAACAAAATTGAATTTTATTTCTAAGTTGGTATGGCTGCTATGCTGTGAATATCATCAGAGGCCCATACTCTTTTCTTCTTGCTCTCCTATCCCCATAGTTTGTTTTACTCATATTCTCCAAGATGTCTTATCATCATGATCATATTCCCCCAGCAGAAAGTGATTAAAACTGAGGTCTTGTACTTTCCCTCTAAGGGTACAAACCCCAATACATTGTTCTATTCATATTGCATTTGCCAGAAATTAGTCATTTTACTTCATTTAGCTGTGAAGAAAGCAAGGAGTCTTCATTCTGAGTCTCTATGTATCCAGGTAAAGTTCTATTACATGGAATAAGGAGAAAATAAATATTGGAAGACAACTGCCATTTGGTCTCAGTTTAATATAATTTTCTCCAGAGAACCTTTCCTAAAACCCCAGTTGATATTAATTCTCCCTCATGGGATACCATAGTATTATGCATTTCTTCATAGAACTCATTATTTTTGGTTATTATTGGTTGAATAGCAGTTATTTTTGTTAGAGCATAGGTAGACTAGAGATAATATTCTTCTTAGTCATACCATTAGTTCCTCAGGAGCTAGCATAGTGCTTCACACATTGTAGGCAATTGATGCATTTTGGTTATAGAATAATTGTGGCCTGGGCCAAACCAATTACAAATGGGTCCAGGAGAAAGGAAAGCTGGTTGCTTTTATAACTTTATTGTCCACATTAATTTTCTGAAATTGTAATGTACTGAAAATAACATTAAAATGCAAACCAAAAAAGAATCGAGATTTGATTAATAGCAAGTAAGAAGCTGTTGCAAATAATTGGCACAGCATCCTCATTAGCTGAAATTAAAAGTAGTTTTTGGTGGGACAGAATAGAGAGGTTTTGACTGCATATTCAGCAAAACATTATCAAACAATTTTCATAAGAATATGTGAAGTAGAGATAACCTCTAAATTGCAGAGTAAATCTGTGTAAATCCAATTTCTTTTGGAAAGCAATTTCATAATTAATGAATTTCTTTTGGAAGCAATTTCATAACATAATAGATCTTCTTATCCACAGAAAATAAAAGCAAATTCTTAACATTGTAGATGTTCTCAATAAAGTGATTATTGTACCACTCATTCTGTTATAAATTTCTTCAAGAACTAAAAATGCTTTTGGAAATTTTCTTTCCTTTTTAAAAAAAAAGTCTTCCTATTTGAAGAACTAAGAGATATGAATCCATGTATATTTCTTCCTTTTTGTTATACCTACAAAGTAGTAGTATAATAATGATAAACTACTTTAAAAATATATGAACAGAAAGAGAGCAATATTTTGGATCCCTTGATAAAGAGCCAGAGAAGAGAGAACATAAAAATATAGTTTTTAAAAAAAATTTATTTTTTTGAAGTATAGTTGATTTACAATGTTGTGTTAATTTCTGCTGTACAGCAAAATGACTCAGTTATACATATATACATATATATACATTCTTTTTCATATTCTTTTCCATTACAGTTTATCACAGCATATTGAATATAGTTCCCTGTGCTATACAGTAGGACCTTGTTGTTTATCTATCCTATATATACTAATTTCCATCTGCTAATCTCAAACTCCCAATCCTTACCTCCCCCACTCCTACTCCCCCTTGGCAACCACAAGTCTGTTCTCTATGTCTGTGGGTCTGTTTCTGTTGCATAAATAGGTTCATTTGTGTCATATTTTAGATTCCACATATAAGTGATATCATATGGTATTTGTCTTTCTCCTTCTGACTTACTTTGCTTAGTATGATAATCTCTAAGTCCAACCATGTTGCTGCAAATGACATTGTTATATTCTTTTTTATGGCTGAGTAATATTCCATTGTATGTATATACCACATCTTCTTTATTCATTCATCCATCGATGGACATTTAGGTTGTTTCCATGTCTTGGTTATTGTAAATAATGCTGCTATGAACATAAGGGTGCATGTATCTTTTCGAATCATAGTTTTGTCAGGGTATATATGCCCAGGAGTGGGATTGCTGGATCACATGGCAACTCTATTTTTAGTTTTTAGAGGAACCTCCATACTGTTTCCCATAGTGGCTGCACCAATTTACCTTCCCACCAACAATGTAAGAGGGTTCCCTTTTCTCCACACTCCAGCAAAAAATACAGTTTTTAAAGTAAGTTGTGAAACTGCAGCAGTTTCCTATTGCCTGATGCCTTGCTGTTCAGTTGGCTCTAGTGTGCCCATGTGTAACATCGTCTGCTTGACAGGGTCCCTATAACTCCAAGGACAGGACTTCCTGTAAAGCAGAGAGGTAGATTGAGGGTGTGGAAGGTAGGTTACAAACCCCTAGAATGTTAACATGCTTTCTGCTAATCCTTTCTCAAACAGATTGGTCTGAACTTAGTAACTGGATAACCTCTTCAGGGCCAACTGTGGCATTTTCTGTTTCTGGGTTGGCCTGGAGGACAAGAGAGGGCCCTTCTCATAGACTCTGACCACAAGGTGGTTCTGCTGTCAGTGTGAGTGTATCTCACCTAGAGAAGCACAAGGATCCTAGCAAGTGGCTTGGTTAGGTCTTTTGGCCCCTTTTCTCCTAGTGACTAGGAAATTGTTTCTAAAACCAGTGATGCTATGAATTAAGAAAACAAAAACAAAAACATCAGAACCTTGAGCACTCCAACTAAGGCAAAGGAATGATTTTTAGAAATTCTGTCTTCTTAAATTTTATGAACACTTTCATAAGAAAATGGTACCACAGTGGATGTATATTTCTTATATTTTCTTCATTTATTTGCATACAGATATTTACATCTAGATAACAATATCCATGAATAGAAATCTAGTGAAGTGAGATGAGCTTGACATTTTCACATAATGAAAGATGTTCCAGGCTGCTAATACTTTCTTAACTGATACCATCTCACACTTGCTGTGTAGATGGAGTTTGATGTCTATGTACAGAACAAAAATAAAATGAAAATGATTTATTCTTAAAACATATTGTCAGGTAAAACTCAGTAGCTGTTGTCTAATAAAGAACCACATGGGAAAATATGTATTTTACTTTTGCTTTGTTACTAAAATAATATCCACTGGCAAAATCAGATTTTCATGTCTAGTCTAGTGTCCTACTGATAATACAATATATGTTAGAGGGCAAAATATTGAATCATCTATTTAGAGAAATAGTGCACGTTGATTCCCTGATAATAGTTCCTTATGGAGCTGGAGGAAAACTATGAAAATCAGAAGAATTTAACTTTCATTCATCAATATATGACAGTTATGTAAGGTTTTATATTGTTATCTAAACCAGCAGAGCAAATGTTAAGAGGAATAAAGAGGAAAGTCTTCCAGGTAGTGAAAAAGTTGGGTTTGTAATCACATTACAAACATATAGAATGATTTTTAATGGATACCCACTTGAAAAGAACCTTAAAAAACAACAACAAAGAAAAGGCTTGCTCATGTCCCAAGTTGGGCAAATAACATTACTCTGAATGAGAGAAGTAAATGGATGGATAAAACCTTTCTGACTATTTTCTCAAATGCTTTGTGTTATGAAACCCCCTGTGTGCTTTTTCTTGAAATGAGGTCCTCCTTTATTTAAACCCAGGGACTTTTTATGGGAAATTTAATAAACAAGTGCTTTCCTGGCCAAAAAGTATTCTATGCTATGCAAATGATGAAGAGAACCATGACAAGATGCTGAGTCCTGCTGGGCCAGGTTTAATTCCATTCCCTGGATAGTTGGTCCACACACAGAACACTCTGGAAGTCAATGAGAGGAAAGTAGTGTGTCACCCAGAGCAGAGAAAATTGAAATATGCTGAATTAATGTTTTGAATCATAAAAGTCACTCAAAATTCTTTCAACAGGGTGCCAACCAGGGTCTGGTTTTATAATTTTTATAGAAACCTTATTTTTTCCTTCTGAGAGGACATTTTGGTTTTCTCAGAAAGAATGATGGTACTGCTTTACACCCCCCAGAATACAATATGAATAAGCTTATTTCAAAAATCATTCTTAAGTTTTTTTTCTGATTATGAGAGAAATACATGCTCAGTGTAGAAATGTGGAGAATACATAAAGCCACAAAGGAAACAGAAATCACAATAATTTCACTCTATCCTACACCCCAAGATAAAAATTGATAACCTTTTGGTATATATTTTAAAATTGTATTGCTTTGAAGCTAATAAAGCTAATCTTTTAGTGTGGAAACATTTGAGTATATTCTATGTGAATGATGGGTATGTATAACTTTTAAATAGCAAAATTAATTTTTTAAACAGACCTTTCAAAACCTATAAAAACAAGCTGGTAAATAGTCACCTTGGAAAACTAGACACTTCCTGTACTGATGCTTCTTTTGCTCACAGAATTTAAAGTCACTTTCTTGGAATTTCCCTTAGAACCAGTTTATGAAGCACAAGAAAAAATCATCTTGTAATTTCATAACCTAAATTCTTCTTTCAAAATAGGTCATTTAATCCTATTTTTTCATATGTTTTTTGTTTTATTTTTCAGTCTTTTTTATCTGGAGAAGCAACGCAGAGCTACTTATGGATCAGTTGTGGGAAACAAACGTCTTTGAGTAAACTACTGTGGTTTTTATTAGTGTATTTAAGGTAGGTTCAACCTCAAATATTTCTTCTACTGTGAAGTGACACCTTGCATACCAAAATTTCATATTAGTCATTGGTTTCAAACTGTGCAATATGTCTGTTCCTGTCATATTTGCTAAAGAGCAAATCAACTGCTACAACCCTGACAAATTTAAAATTGAATTTTCAATGCTATATTGATGGAGGCAAACCTTTCTCTTTTCATCTTTAAAGATTAGTCTTTTCAAGCACAGAAGTTGCAAGCCTTCTTGAAAGGACTGAGGACACAGGGGACTGCATTAGCATTCTTAGTTAAAAACGATGAATTGTATATAGCTGTGGCTGTGAAGTAAAAATTTGATGTGTGCAGGCAATTTGTAGAATGTCTCTATTTATAATCACACCATATACTAAGTGACAAATGGAGGTAGTGGTTGAGTGCTGGGAAGTTTTCATCTCCAGGGTCTTCTTCTAATTGAGGAGATAAGAATGAGAGACACAAAAGAGACTTAAAAGGACACTGAAGGGGGCTTCCCTGGTGGCGCAGTGGTTGCGCGTCCGCCTGCCGATGCAGGGGAACCGGGTTCGCGCCCCGGTCTGGGAAGATCCCACATGCCGCAGAGCGGCTGGGCCCGTGAGCCATGGCCGCTGGGCCTGCGCGTTCGGAGCCTGTGCCCCGCAACGGGAAAGGCCACAAAGGACACTGAAAATAGGAGCCATGGCTAAATTCATCACTCAACACTTCTGACTCCCGCCATCTTGAAATTCACCTTCTTGGGTGTCTTATGGCTTCTCAACATTGTAATTTTTTTCTTACTTCTCTTACTGCATCCACACAGATTTTATTCTATGGATCAAAATTCTCTACTGGTTTTCATGAGGAGTGTTAACTAACTAGTTATGTCCCTACCTCATGAAAAGCACTGTTACCTGTTGTTCCTCTCTGTATTCAGTTGGGTGTGGCAGCACAAAGAACAGAGTTGTTAAACAGCAGAAGACTAAAGATTGATATTCCTACCTTGTTACTTGCTAACCTATCTGGCAGTGAGGAAACGACTGCCTTCCCTAAGAAAATTACCTCAACAACTCCACAGTTATAGATAGAGAGATTTTTACTCTGAGAACAGTAGGTAGATTTGGCTAAAACCCACCTTCCCCTGATCCCACCACCACCTACATCACCATGAATGACTCAGGGATACAGGTGTGAATGCATGACACCTTTTTTCTCTGTAATTCCACTGAAAGAGGAACAACATACAGGTTGGGATTGGGGAAGGGTGAAAAGTGGAAAACAAACAAACAAACCCAGAGAATAGCATGAACTGAGATGGTTAGGCTTATAAAATGTTGACTCTCTCGGTCTAGCTGGCTGTGTCCTATCTGATCTCCTGTCCAGCCACTTTGTGGTGGGCATGTTCTATACCAGTTATCAGGAGTCTCCATCAACCTTGAAGAATAAGATGAAGCCAGTGAGGCCCAAAGGAATAAAAGTTCTTACTTCTGTGGGCCAAAAGCCAGAGTTCTGGGTTCTTGTCTGGGGTCCTGCTTCTTTTCCAGTTGCTTAACTCTGGCAGTGCCCTTACCCATCAAGGGAGATAGGCCAAGCCATGGCCTCATCTGGTCTTCAGTATCAGTATCTGGTTTTTCGTATCTAGCTCTATCTAAACATAGCGTGATAACTTTGTAAGAGCAAAAATATTGGGGGGGCTGCCTCATTACTGTGACTGTGAAAACTAACATTTGAATTTGCTGAGCTGTTGGACATTCATCTGTAAAACAAAGATAACAAGACCAGTTTTTCAAACTGATTGTCAGGATTACATGAACTATGTAAACAAAAATTCTGTATACTGATGTATCATACTAATTTAAATCTCTATTATCCCTTCAATAAATTCTTTCCTTACTACCCACTGGTGGGCCTAACCAAGGTTTTAGTTTTGTAAATTTTTATATGTCTATGGCTTGTCTTTGGAACTGGTTTGCCAATATCTTGAAGACAGGAATATATTTTGTAACCCCGTACTGTGTATCACATACCATAAACACTTGGTACACAGCTGTCCATTGATTTTCTCTGTTTAACCTTGCCATTGCTGTTAAGAAAGGGTCTGCCCCTCTAATTTATTACCCCTGCTACTTTAACTCCACTGTGGCATCTGGAAAAACGATAATCAACTGCAGCTTTTTTCCTCTCTTGACTGTATGACTCAATACTGTGTTGTCATCATTCCCACATGACTCAAAGGGAAAGATGGAAATGAGTCTCACCCAAGACAACATAAAAGCAAAGATAATACAATAAATTAAGACTTCGGCTAGACCTACAAAGGATAAGTGGTGATTCTGAGAAACATAAATGTTCAGTCTTTTGCAATTTGTTCCAACTACCCCCTCAACCCCATCACTCCTTCTTTCTTTTTTCCTTCCAGAGGCTATTTTCTGAATGAAATGGTGGGGGTACCAGGATGGTCTTGGTGAGTGATGGCTGTGGAGCTTGTTATGATAACGTCAGTACTCTGTGTGTGTTTTCTGGACTATCCTTTGGAAATTATGATGCTGTTAGCCAAGAATCTCCTTGCAATGCAAGAATGTCATGTGCAAAGTAGGTCATCTTGTTTAAATTAGCCATACCCTGACAAAACTAAATTATTTTATGAACAAAATTATTGCAAAACATGAGTTAATTTACCCTTAACTCATTCGAAAGATGTATCCTTAAACTTCTTTGTTAAATGAACCAAAAATCATCTATCAATTTAAAATGGGAAAGGATACTAACACTCATGTGCTTTACAAGGCTAAGTCTCAATTGTTTTCTTTTCCACAGGGTTCTTTAATATGCAAAGAGAAAATTCAATCTTGTAGTCAGAAGTCACATTCTAAAGCGGCCATTTTATTTAATTACATTTAATTTTGCTCGTTTGAACGTTTTTATATTTTATCTACAAAATACCAACAACTGCTGCTTTCCTTTTGCTGCTTTCTAAGGATAATGGCTTTTTATAATAAGTTTTAGCATGATTTGGTGCTTCCCTCTGTTGTGCTGTCAGGTTTCCCACCATGATCGTGCTTTTTACATTGTTTTGCAGTTTTTTGGTTCTTATTTTCTTCCCTCTCCTAATGAAGGGGTGTGACCATATTTTAGTCCTTTTGTATACTCAGTGGCTGGTATAGTCCCTGTCTCTTTTTACCTGAAATTTTCTCTACAAGCTAGAGAAAAGGGAAATAGTGCCATCCTCCTTCAATGCCACAACTTGATGCAAGAGGTTCAGGGTATGAGTAAGACCCAGCTATAATATGGGCAGAGTGTAGCTAAGAATTTGGAAGAAGGAGCTGTGGAAATCCTCTCAGGACTTGAAAGCAGTCATCCTTCCTTCCCACGATGAGGCCCTCAGAGAGCTCATGGGGAAAGAGTTCAAAGGACCACAGAGTCCTTCAGGTTTGGGGTGAGGATGAAGGAGTAGAAAACATCTGAATAATTGTATGGCTTCCAGTAGCCCTAATCCCTCAGAAGTCAACACCATCACAAACCGTCAGAGGTATGCTGATATCCTCCTCAAGTCAGCCAGGTTCGATTGGGCCACGATGGATTGGAAGAGGCAGATGAGGGGAAGGACAGGAAGATTAATACACCTAACCCAGGCTGGGCCACTTCAATTCTCTATCACAGGAGTTTGACCCCTGGATTCATAGGCAGCGTGTTAGTTTCTGCAGTGGTTGAAAGTGAGATGATGTAAACCAGGAAGCTCAGGGCAGCCATCTTTTCCTACTGAGAAGTAGGGGCAGCTAGGAGGCACAGAGGAAATAATAACATGGGTGTAAACAGAGATGAGAGACTGAGAGAACAAATACTTTCTTGGCTTCTGAAAGCTTTCCAGTTACTAGTTTCAGCCCTTTAAGAGGCTCCATTACCCTTGGCTTCCATAAGATACGTCTGTCGCATTTCAATACATTGTCTCTTTCAGATGAAGCTATTTTGTGTTAGTGTCTTGACTAAAAAAGGGGGAGAATTCAAGGCCCCACAACTACCTCTGCAGAACTAAAGGACAGGGGGCTAATCCTTCCTTATAGGTCATGTTTTCTTTTGGTTCTTTATCCTGCATTCCTTTAGCGTTCCTATAGTCAATTCAGAGCATGCTATTTTTACATTTATTGTTTCTATAACTGTTTTCAAATTATGTTCTATTACATTAGTGTTTTTTAGAGCACTGCATGTCTTGGACATGATTCAAGTTCTTAGAATGCTTTACAAGCTCATTAACTACCCCAGGGGGCCAAAGTCTACTGGTATGTTATTCTGAGGTCCCCTGTTATCTATAGGAAGCTCAGGCTTGTAAATGGTGAAGCAGAAATGAGTTTGAAATCTTGTCCCAAACCTGCCTCTTTCCCTAGAAAGGCCAGAAGTTAGGGACAGTCCTTTCCAGGACTGAATTCCAAATTTGTCTGTCTGTAAATTGAACAAGAAAAAGTAATAAATGATTACTTTTTTATAAGGATAAGTGAAAATAATCAAACTCTAGGAATTAGTGTTGGGATGGCTTATTTAAGATTTTTTTCCTTTTAATGATCTGGAAGAAAAATAAATGAATGATGAGATCTCCAAGTTTGCAGATGATACAAAATTCTTTCAGAGAAGAAATGGTAAGTTACAACATTGTAAAACTCAGGTCTATAAGTTGTAGCATGGTAATACCTTTGGGAAAAAATATCTTGCACAATTTGGAGTCTCTGAGCTCTCAGTTACAACTCAGCAGAGAGATCTGGAAATGTTTTGTCCCCAATGGAATTTGGCACTCTTCTAAATTAGGATTCAAATTTGCTTATTTTTTTATGTTTGTGGCTAATAGTGCATTTTTATTCTATGCCAGACGGTGTGCTCAATGCCTTAAATACATAATCCCATTTAATTCATGAAACTGTCCAGTGAATCAGGTGCAACTGTTCCCATTTTATTCAGAAAGGCAATTCACTTGTGTGAGTTCCTACAGCTCGTATGTGTTGGGATACATGAAGAGTTAAAGCTAATGAATGAAACTACATTCATCTCTTCATCATTCAGTAAATTTGAGTGCTCACTATGTAGTAGACATAGTCTAGAGGCTTGAAGTACACTAATGAACAAAACAAAACAGAAAAGATCCCTGTACTTATGTAGCTTATATCATAATGAGAGGAGACAGAAAGCCAACAATACATACATTAAAATAATAAATTATATGGCATATTAGAAGGTGATAAGTGCTATGGAAAAAGAAAGAAAAAGTTGGGAGGTTGGGATTGATATATACACATTACTATATTTAAAATAAATAACCAGGGACTTCCCTCGTGGCACAGTCGTTAAGAATCTGCCTGCCAATGCAGGGGACATGGGTTCGAGCCCAGGTCTGGGAAGATCCCACATGCGGCGGAGCAACTAAGCCCGTGCTCCACAACTACCGAGCCTGAGCTCTAGAGCCCACGAGCCACAACTACTGAGCCTGTGTGGCACAACTACTGAAGCTCGCACGCCTAGAGCCCGTGCTCCACTACAAGAGAAGCCACCGCAATGAGGAGCCCGCGCACCGCAACAAAGAGTAGCCCTCAGTCACCACAACAAGAGAAAGCCCGCACACAGTAATGAAGAACCAACACAGCCAAAAATAAATAAATTAATTTAAAAAAATGAAATAAAATAGATAACCAACAAGGACATACTGTATAGCACAGGGAACTCTGCTCAATACTCTGTAATAATCTAAATGGGAAAAGAATTTGAAAAAGAACAGATATATGTATATGTATAACTAAATCACTTTTCTGTACACCTGAAACTAACACAATATTGTAAATCAACTATAGTCCAATATAAAATAAAAATTAAAAAAAAAAAGAAAAACATATAGCCACTAAAGAGGAGCAAGAGTGTGAGGGTGGGGGGAAACTGAATAGCAATTAAATTGGGTGGTAAGAGTAGGTCTCGACAAGAAAGTAACATTTGCTCAAAGATTTACAGAAGTGGGGGTTGCCTGTGTAGATGCCCTGGGGAACAGCAATTCAGGCATAAGTAAAAATAGTGCCAAGCCTATAAGGCAAGAATATGCCTTATGTTTTCAAGGAAAAGCAAAGATGTCACTGGGGCTGGGCCGGAATGAAGCTGGAGAGGTAGGGGATGGGTAGATGCAGATCATGGTGCTTCCTTAAGGTCATTGTAAGACTTTTTGGTTACAATTTTAGTAAAATGGAGAGGTCACCCCAAAGCCTGACAACTGTGTTTCTCTGTGTCAACCATTTTTTTTCTAATATTCTGGATGATATAAGCAGAGAGAGAAGACTAGGTTAAAAGAAAGATTATGACAGAGAGCAATAGAAATCCTCCCTCCCATATTCACCCACCCCTATGCCTCTACCTTAGAAATATTCTTTTTTTCTCACAGTTTCAACAATTGGAATTTTATTGGGGTTTATATATCATCTTGATAGTCAAATAGTGTCTAGGCACTATCATTGTTCATGTCTTTTTTGGAATCATTTCACTTACATAATAAAATTGGGCTCCTTTCAATATCTAGTAGAGAGATGCTCTTTTTTAGAAAAATCCCATCCTTCATTATCAGTTAATCTGTTATAGGAGTGATATGTCCTTTTTTTTTTAACATCTTTATTGGAGTATAATTGCTTTACATGTTGTGTTAGTTTCTGCTGTACAGCAAAGTGAATAAGATATACATATACATATATCCCCATATCCCCTCCCTCTTACGTCTCCCTCCCACCCTCCCTATCGCACCCCTCTAGGTGGTCACAAAGCACCAAGCTGATCTCCCTGTGCTATGCAGTTGCTTCCCACTAGCTATCTGTTTTACATTTGGTAGTGTATATATGTCCATGCCACTCTCTCACTTCATCTCAGTTTACTCTTCTCCCTCCCTGTGCCCTCAAGTCCATTCTGTACATCTGCATCTCTATTCCTGTCCTGCCTCTAGGTTCTTCAGAACCATTTTTTTTTAAAGATTCCATATACATGTGTTAGCATACGGTATCTGTTTTTCTCTGTCTGACTTACTTCACTCTATATGACAGAGTCTAGGTCCATCCACCTCACTACAAACAACTCAATTTCATTTCATTTTATGGCTGAGTAATATTCCATGGTATATTTGTGCCACATCTTCTTTACCCATTCATCTGTCGATGGACAATTAGGTTGCTTCCATGTCCTGGCTATTGTAAATAGTGCTGTAATGAACACTGTGGTACATGACTCTTTGAATTATGGTTTTCCCAGGGTATATGCCCAGTAGTGGGATTGCTGGGTTTTATGGTAGTTCTATTTTTAGTTTTTTAAGGAACCTTCATACTGTTCTCCATAGTGG
>NC_041220.1:26907352-26908749 GCF_002837175.3 Physeter macrocephalus | reverse complement strand
TTTATATCATAGAGTGTTCTGCCTATGTTTTCCTCTAAGAGTTTGAGAGTGTCTGGCCATACATTTAGGTTTTTAATCCATTTTGAGTTTACATTTGTGTATGGTGTTAGGAAGTGTTCTAATTTCATTCTCTTACATGTAGCTGTCCAGTTTTCCCAGCACCACTTATTGAAGAGGCTGTCTTTTCTCCATTGTATATTCTTGCCTCCTTTATCAACGATAAGGTGACCATATGTGCATGGGTTTATCTCTGGGCTTTCTATCCTGTTCCATGGATCTGTATTTCTGTTTTTGTGCCAGTACCATACTGTCTTGATTACTGTAGCTTTGTAGTATAATCTGAAGTCAGGGAGCCTGATTCCTCCAGCTCCGTTTTTCTTTCTCAAGTTTGTTTTGGCTATTCGGGGTCTTTTGTGTTTCCATACAAATTGTGAAAAAATGTTTTCTAGTTCTGTGAAAAATACCCTTGGTAGTTTGATGGGGATTGTATTGAACCTATAGATTGCTTTGGGTAGTATAGTCATTTTCACAATGTTGATTCTTCCAATCCAAGAACATGGTATATCTCTCCATCTGTTTGTATCATCTTTGATTTCTTTCATCAGTGTCTTATAGTTTTCTGCATACAGGTCTTTTGTCTCCTTAGGTAGGTTTACTCCTGGGTATTTTATTCTTTTTGTTGCAATGGTAAATGGAAGTGTTTCCTTAATTTCTCTTTCAGATTTTTCATCATTAGTGTATAGGAATGCCAGAGATTTCTGTGCATTCTGAGACACTAATGACTTTACCAAATTCATTGATTAGCTCTAGTAGTTTTCTGGTAGCATCTTTAGGATTCTCTATGTATAGTATCATGTCATCTGCAAACAGTGACAGTTTTACTTCTTCTTTTCTGATTTGGATTCCTTTTATTTCTTTTTCATCTCTGATTGCTGTGGCTAAAACTTCCAAAACTGTGTTGAGTAATAGCGGTGAGAGTGGGCAGCCTTCTTTGTTCCTGATCTTAGTGGAAATGGTTTCAGTTTTTTACCATTGAGAACAATGTTGGCTGTGGATTTGTCATATGTGGCCTTTATTATGTTGAGGTAAGTTCCCTCTATGCCTACCTTCTGGAGGGTTTTTATCATAAATCGGTGTTGAATTTTGTCAAAAGCTTTTTCTGCATCTATTGAGATTATCATATAGTTTTTATCTTTCAATGTGTTAATATGGTGTATCACATTGATTTATTTGCGTATATTGAAGAATCCTGGCATTCCTGGGATAAACCCCATTTGATCATGGTGTATGATCCTTTTAATGTGCTGTTGGATTCTGTTTGCTAGTATTTTGTTGAGGATTTTTGCATCTATGTTCATCAGGGATATTGGCCTGTAGTTTTCTTTCTTTGTGACATC
>NC_041220.1:26906504-26907158 GCF_002837175.3 Physeter macrocephalus | reverse complement strand
GCGTCCCATAGGTTTTGGGTTGTTGTGTTTTCATTGTCATTTGTTTCTAGGTATTTTTTGATTTCCCCTTTGATTTCTTCAGTGATCTCTTGGTTATTTACTAGCATATCATTTAGCCTCCATGTGTGTATTTTTTACAGTTTTTTTTTTCCTGTAATTTATATCTAGTCTTATAGCGTTGTGGTCGGAAAAGATACTTGATACAATTTCAATTTTCTTAAATTTACCTAGGCTTGATTTGTGACCCAAGATATGATCTATCCTGGAAAATGTTCCATGAGCACTTGAGAAGGAAGTGTATTGTGCTGTTTTTGGATGGAATGTCCTATAAATATGCATTAAGTCCACGTTGTTTATCGTGTCATTTAAAGCTTGCGTTTCCTTATTTATTTTCATTTTGGATTATCTGTCCATTGGTGAAAGTGGGGAGTTAAACTCCCCTACAATGATTGTGTTACTGTCTGTTTCCCCTTTTATGGCTGTTAGCATTTGCCTTTTGTATTGAGGTGCTCCTATGTTGGGTGCATAAATATTTACAATTGTTATATCTTCTTGGATTGATCCCTTGATCATTATGTAGTGTCCATCCTTGTCTCTTGTAATAGTCTTTTTTTTAAAGTCTGTTTTGTCTGATATGAGAATTGCTACTCCAGC
>NC_041220.1:26880858-26906494 GCF_002837175.3 Physeter macrocephalus | reverse complement strand
TTTTCTTAATTGTTTTGGGTTTGTTATTGTAGGTCTTTTCCTTCTCTTGTGTTTCCTGCCTAGAGACGTTCCTTTAGCATTTGTTGTAAAGCTGGTTTGGTGGTGCTGAGTTCTCTTAGCTTTTGCTTGTCTGTAAAGTTTTAATCTCTCTGTTGAATCTGAATGAGATCCTTCCTAGGTAATCTTGGTTGTAGGTTTTGTCCTTTCATCACTTTAAATATGTCCTTCCACTCCCTTCTGGTTTGCAGAGTTTCTGCTGAAAGATCAGTTGTTAACCTTATGGGGATTCCCTTGTATGTTATTTACTGTTTTTCCCTTGCTGCTTTTAATATTTTTTCTTTGTATTTAAGTTTTGATAGTTTGAGTAATATGTGTCTTGGCATGTTTCTCCTCGGATTTATCCTGTATGGACTCTCTGTGCTTCCTGTACTTGATTGACTATTTCCTTTCCCAAAGTAGGGAAGTTTTCAACTATAATATTTTCAAATATTTTCTCAGTCCCTATCTTTTTCTCTTCTTCTTCTGGGATCCCTATAATTCAAACGTTTGTGCATTTAATGTTATCATGGAGGTCTCTGAGACGATCCTCAATTCTTTCCATTCTTTTATCTTTATTCTGCTCTGCGGTAGTTATTTCCACTCTTTTGTGTTCCAGGTCACTTATCAGTTCTTCTGCATCAGTTATTCTGCTATTAATTCCTTCTAGAGAATTTTTAATTTCCTTTATTGTGTTGTTCATCATTGTATGTTTGGTCTCTAGTTCTTCTAGGTCCTTGTTAAACGTTTCTTGTATTTTCTCCATTCTATTTCCAAGATTTTGGATCATCTTTACTCTCATTACTCTGAATTCTTTTTCAGGTATACTGTCTATTTCCTCTTCATTTGTTTGTTCTGGTGGGCTCTTACCTTATTCCTTCATCTGCTGTGCATTTCTCTATCTTCCCATTTTGCTTAACTTACTGTATTTGGGGTCTCCTTTTTGCAGGCTGTGAGTCCATAGTTCCCGTTATTTTTTTGTGTCTGCCTACAGTGGGTAAGGTTACTTCAGTGGGCTGTGTAGACTTCCTGGTGGAGGCGACTGGTGCCTGTATCCTGGTGGATGAGGCTGGTGGACAGCCTTGTCTTCCTGGTGGGCAGGATCATGTCTGGTGTTGTGTTTTGGGGTGTCTGTGAACTTTTTATGATTTTAGGCAGCCTCTCTGCTAGTGGGTGGGGTTATGTTCCTGTCTTGCTATTTGTTTGGCATGGGATGTCCAGCACTGGAGCTTGCTGGGCATTGAGTAGAGCTGGGTCTTAGCATTGAGATGGAGATCTCTGGGAGAGCTTTCACTGATTGATATTACATGGGGCTGGGAGGTCTCTCATAGTCCAGTGTCATAAACTCGGCTCTCCCACCTCAGAGGCTCAGGCCTGACAGCCTGCCAGAGCACCAAGACCCTGTTAGCCACACGGCTAGGTACGTGGGGGAGTTTCTTGGCTTTTGGGAAGTCTGAGGTCTTCTGCCAGTTTTCAGTAGGTGTTCTGTAGGAATTGTTCCATAGTTAGATGTGTTTTTGATGTATTTGTGGGGAGGAAGGTGATCTCCATGTCTTACTCCTCCACCATCTTAAAGGTCAGGAGTGATATGTCCTTGAAGGACAATATTCTATTTGTGCTCTGGAAATGCAAGTGCTCATGATCACATGAACTCTATTCTTAAATAATCAATCTTAAAAATAAAACAATCCTGTGTTTTACAATAGCTCTAAATACTGAAGCTATGATAAGTTTAGAAGGGCAATGTAAGAGTCTTCATAGTAGGAAAAAGTTAACAACTCAACAAATATTTGAATACTTCTATCTCTATTGATTACTGAGCCACACTTCTCCATGGGTCTCTTGCATTTCTGCAGGTCTTGGGAGTAGAGGCACTGAGTACCTTTTTTTCAGAGTATCTTGTCAAGGATGTTTATAGGGACCAGGCTTGGAAGATATAGTATCTCCTTATGGAGCAAAGGGTGAGTTTGTTTAGTATCTGATAAAAGAAAAATGATGTCTCTTTCTGGGACCAAAGGTCTGGCAGGCTTACTGCCCATTATAAAATTTTGGGTTCCCTTCTCTCCTGTAACACAACCAGTATACATGTCAGTGTCAATTTACTCTCTCTGTGCGAACTGGGGCTTGGGGAACTTAAAAAAATGCTGATATTCCAGCTACTGTTATGGATGTGAGTAACAAACTGTCCTTTGTTTCTGATCCAGGAGTGTCATGTCTCTGCCAGCAACCATGGTAGGATAATTTGTTAGCTTGAAGGTTGGGTAAAATCGCACACCCTTCACAGTTTTTGACATTGATTTTGCACGAAGATCACAACAACATAAACCTTACTTCATTTTTGATGTCTTATACATGTGCTTCCTTTATTATAGTCTTCAAAGAAGGTCAAAAGGTCTACCTGTGAGGGTAAGCAGTTTCTTTTTTAGACCAATTTCTCCCTCAGACCAGATGAATTAGTTGCAACTCTTGGTTTTAAGTGGCAGAAACTAACTTTTTTTTTTTAGAACAACTTTTATTTTATATTGGAGCTTAGTTGATTAGAATCTAACTCAGTTAAAGAAAAATGTATTTATTTATATAACTAGGAAACATATATCTAGGAAGGTATTGGGATAGCTCCTGTAGGAACCAGCAGTTGAAGGATGAGAACTGAACCCTTAGCATGTGTCCCTCCTCTGCTTTACTCCGGTTCTGTTTCTGTGTTGGTGCAAGTGTTGGTGCAATGCTCTCCTCCTTTTCATGGCAGGAGGAACATTTTCAATGGCAACCTTAGCTTAGCAAGCTGAAAAAAAAGAGAATTTATTTGCTCTTATTGATTTCTGGACATGTTGTAATGTGCATTCCTATAGCCATTAGAAATACATGCTGGAGTTGAGGTTCACTGAAGGAGGAGATGCTGAGCAGACGAAATAACTTATGTCCAACACAAGAGTGTGTTTACTCCTGATGAGTTAGAGGTAACTGAGCTTTGCGTGGAAATGCCTATGTAGAGCCTAACATCCCTATATAATAGCGATCACAAGTCACCTAAGAATGATAAATGTCCTCAGGGTACTGGGATGTCACATATAGCATTTACTATGTAAATAATTTACATAGCAAATTATTTACTATGTAAATAATTTACATAGTAAATTATTTACTATGTAAATAATTTACATAGTACGTTATTTACTATGCAAAGGGTCTTATTTTAGCTTTCAAATTAATTTACTATGCAAAGGATCTTGTTTTAGCTTTCAAAGTATAGTGTCTAGTTATTTAGCAGATGAATATTGCTATGCTTATTTTATTTTATGGATAAATTATCTGCATTATAAAGAATTAAGTAACCTGGAAAACGATTGCACAGCAAGTCAAAGAAAAGCAAAGGATAAGTATCCATAATTTCTAGTTTCTGATGCTGTACTTGTCCAATTAGTCCAGATAGCTTTGGATTTAGAATGCTGAAACTTAAGAACAGAATGTCAGAAAAGTGTATACCACCACTTCGTTCCTGGGATGGTAATTTATTATTATTATTAGTCATAATAGTAGTAGTATAAGGTGAACATAATAAAAGCAAGAATCCAATTATTTCGTATATCATTTTGCATGCAAGATAGATGACTACAAAATTCATTTAACTATATGAAAGTGGTGATAGACGAACTTTCGAATTTTGTGCTTATATTTATAGAATTATTTTATTATTCTGTGATACATTTGCATTAATACATGCTAGTGGTGGCTGAAGTACTGTAAATTAATCTTCCCATGTGACTTGAAATGTCAGTGTGAGAATTGACATGTAAGGCAATTCAGGTTGCTATAGCATGTTTTTAATTTTCAGCTGTGCATTTGACTTGGCTTTTTTCTTCTTTTTTGCCATTCGGTTTTGTGCAAATATTTAAATCTCAATGACTGCATACTTCATAGTTGAGACAAAAAGAGAAAACTGATCAAGTTACTGTGTGATGTATCTTAAAAATATGGGAACATAGAGAGGAATTAATTCAGTGGTGTTCTGGAGCCAGTGCTTACTGACTCATGAAACTAAACTTAGACTCTCCTCCAGTGTTGGCAGAATAAAGGACCTCCAAAGATGTTCACATCCTAATCCCGGGAACCTGTGAATATGTTACCTTACACAGTTATAAGCAAAAGAAAATTTGCAGATGCAATTAATGTAAAGGACCTTGAGATGGAGAGATTATCTTGGATTACCCAGTGGGTCCAATCTAATCACATGAATTCTTAAAAATGGAGAACCTTTCCTGGTTGAGTGTCAGAGAGTGATGTTGGAAAGAAGGTCAGAGAGATGTGATGTGAAAAAAACTTGACCCTCCATTGCTGACTTTGAAGATAGAGGAAGGGGGCCATTGACCAAAGAAAGTGGATGGCCCACAGAGGCTGGAAAAGGCAAAGGAACAGATTGTCCCCTAGAGATTGCAGAAAAGAATGAAGCCTTGATGACACCTTGATTTTAACCTGGTGAGCTATAGGTCAGACTCCCAACCTACAGAACTTTAAGGTAATAAACTTGTGTTGTTTTGAGCCACTAAGTTTGTGTTAATGTTTTGTTTTGTTTTGGCTGGCTGTGTTGGGTCTTTGTTGCTGTGCATGGGCTTTCTCTAGTTGTGGCAAGTGAGGGCTACTCTTGGTTGCGGTGCATGGGCTTCTCATTGCGGTGGCTTCTCTTGTTGCGGAGCATGGACTCTAGGCATGCGGGCTTCAGTAGTTGTGGCATGTGGACTCAGTAGTTGTGGCTCATGGGCTCTAGAGTGCAGGCTCAGTAGTTGTGGCACACGGGCTTAGTTGCTCCGTGGCATGTGGGATCTTCCCAGACCAGGGCATGAACCTGTGTCCCCTGCATTGGGAGGTGGATTCTTAACCACTGTGCCACCAGGGAAGTCCCTGTGCTATTGTTTTAATGGCAGCAATGGAAAACTAATGGCAGCACTTCCCAACTCTACATTCAGTGACATCACGCTGGTATCTTGATATCAGCCATGGTGGGATTATTTACATTTCTCAATTACTATAAAATGGAATTAATTTTTTTCTGAGAGCTAGTTGTTCAGCATTTTACAGCACACCACTGGAAATAATTCTTCTTCATTAAGGTTATTCAAGCAAAGTGAATTGACTTGAATAAAAGTCCAACTCAATCACTTTAGGAAATCAACCTGTAATTTGAAGAGGAAATTACTGTTCATTAATACAACAATATACGACAGTGGTGAGGGTGTCACATTGTAGGTTGGGGGAAGGGAGGTGGGTAGGAGAGTGGTAATGGGTCAGAAGAGGGATACTAACTAAAATCTCACTTCATTTTACTCCTGTTAGCACAGCTTGAAAAGTCTAAACTCATTTTCATGAATTTCTTAATAACTTGTACAAAACTAGGAGCAAAATAGTCTTGGAAAAGCCAAGATAATGTAGGGGTGATCCATAAGTAGATTTCCCAGGAAGATTTTCTGGTCATGTTACACATTTGATGTTTGGATTTCTTACCAAATGACTTCCTATCCTTTACTTGAACACCTTAAGCGAATGGAAATCACAGTTGTTTTACAGCCATCCACTTCATCTTTGAACAGCTGTCATGACTAGATAGTGTTGTTTATACCGAGCTATAATCTGATTCACTTTAACTTCAGCGATATTCTCTGAGACTGTGTATATCCAATCTAAATCCAATCCATAGTCACAGAATATAGTAGAATGATACTTTACTTGTTCAGTACGTCAGACTTCAGTTAATGAAGACCCAGTTTCCATGAGCTTTTCTTGGAATGCTCCATTACTCTATCAACTTATAACAAGGCAGCTGGAAAAAGCACAAGATAAGGTATCAAGAGACCTGAAATCAAAGGGGTCAGCCACAATCTTACCTAGTGACGTAAGATAATTCAACAACCAGTGTACACTGAATGTCAACTAGGTGCCAGGTACTATTCTAAGTTCTCTGGATACAGTGAGGAACAAACGAAGATCCCAACTCTTAAAGAGCTTACATTCTAATGGGAGAGAGACAGACAGTAAGGAGTAAGCCTGATAAATTGTATGCTTTGAAGGTAATAGAGTCCTGGAACAGAAGGAAAAATAGGAGGATAAAGGGTGATTTAGAGTGCTGAGAGGGAGGGTGATTTGAGTGGCAATCTGAAATAGGGGAGTCTGGGTAGGCTCCATTGAGATGATGACACTTGAGTGATAAGGTGAAGAAGGTGAGGGAATGAGTCCTGTGGACAAGTGTGAGAAAGTGCCCCAGGGGGAGGGTCCATTCAGTGCACTGGTCCTAAGGTGGGAGTGTTCCTGGTCCATTTAAGTTCTCTTATGTTAGTTTTGGATGTATATAGCTCTCCAATTCTTTTACTTTTAAACTATCTGTGTCATTATATTTAAAGGGCATTTTTTGGTAGATGGCTTACAGTTGGATCTTATTTTGTTATCTAATCTGACAATCTCTGCATTGCATTTTAATTGGAGTCTTAAGATTATTTATATTTAATATAATTATCAATATGGTTGAATTTAAATCTACCATCCTTTTATTTGCTCCTCCCTTCTTTTTTTTTTCCCCTTTCATTTCCTGAAGTATTTTGGATTATTTTAAAATATACTATTAAAAAAATAAATAAAATATACTATTTTATATTTATTATTAACTTATTTTCACTACTTTTAATTTTATTATAGTTGCTAGGGTTTGCCATATGGATCTTTATCTTATCACAGTTTACATTAAAATGATATTATATCACTTCATGTATAATATAAAATGTCAGTATCTTATACATGTGTTATAAACTATAGAATACATTTTTATTATTTTTGTTTTAAACAGTCAATTTTCTTTTAAGTAATTTTTAAATGAGGGGAAATTCTTTTGTATTTCCCTATATTTTTATTATTTTTGGTTTCTTTAATTCCTCTGTGTAGATCCAAGTTTCCATCAGGTTTTTTTTTTGCTGTTGTTTGTTTGTTTGTTTTTGTCAGAAAAACTTTTTTAACATTCCTTATAGTGTAGTTTTGCTGATGTTAAATTCCCTCCCTCAGCTTTTGGTTCCCTGAGAAAGTTTATTTTATTTTTAGTTTTGAAGGCTATTTTGGTAGATATACTAGTCTAAATTGACAGTATTTCCCTTCAGTACTTTAAAGGTATTGTTTCATTGTTTTCTGGCTGGCATAGTTTCAGACAAGAAGTCTATGTCATCTTTATTTTTGTTTCTCTGAATATAATGTAGGTTTTTTCTTTGGCTGCTTTTAAAATTTGGAATCATCACTGGATTTTAGAAATTATTATTATTATATTTCTTGGTATGCTTTAATTTATGTTGATTTTGTTTGAGTTTTGTTGAGTTTCTTGGATCTTTGGGCTTAGAGTTATTAAAATTTGAAAAATTTTGTTATTATTTCTTCAAATATTTCAATTACTGTATATTATATTGCTTGATATTATCCACAAGTCTCTGAGGCTGTCATTTTTTTCAGTCTTTTTTTGCTTTTTTGTGATTTATTATGGATAGTTTCTACTGCTAAGTCTTCAAGATCATTAATGTTTTCTTCTATAGTATCTAATATGCTATTAATTAAATTGAGTGGAAAATATTTTTCCATATATATTTTACACCTTCAAAATTTCCATTTGGTTCTATTTTATATCTTTCATATATCTCATCATTATGTTTACATTTTTGTTTAACTCTGGGCAAATTCAGCATTTTACAAAATCTGTTTTAAAATCTTTGTTAATTCCATCATTTTTATCATTTCTGGATCTATGTCTATTGTATGATATTTTTCTTATTATTATGGGTCACACTTTCTTGCATCTTCACCTGTTTAATAATTGTGAGTTTTACTTTGTTGAGTGCTGGATTTTGTTATCTTCCTTTAAGGACTCTTGGATTTTGTTATGGGTGGTAGTTAAGTTACTTCCAGATCAGATTGATCCCTTTAAGGCTTTTTTTTTTTTAAAGATTTTTAAAGCACAAATCTAGAGTAGCCTTTACCCTAGGAAAAATTTAGTGCTACTGCTGGGTTGTGAACCTTCTATAGTTTGTGTTCAAGTGCGGTTTCTCCATTCTAAGTGGAGGGAATTTGAACAATTCCAAGCCATGTGTGCACTCTGGGAATTGTTTGGCTTACAATTCTCTACTAATTTGTTCTTTACTTAGAACTTGTTTTTGCCTGGCCTTGTGGAGTTTCACCCTCCACATGCACATATTTAACCAAAGACTTGTGGGGCTCCTTCTCTATGGAGTCTCTCCTTTTTCCCCCCCAATTCTATCTGTCTCTGCTGTTCTGAACACCTATCTCTGCCACCTCAACTCAGCAATCCTACCAGTTTGGGTTGTCCTCCTTGTGCCATGGTCCAGAAATTGCCTCCAATTGGAAGGAAAGAGGACTAAACAGAAGAGACTCCACAGGGAGTTTTTCTCTAGCTTTATTGAGATATTATTGACATATAACATATGTAAGTTTAAGGTGTACACCATAATGACTTGATACATGTATATATTGTGAAATAATTACCACAATAAAGTTAGTTAGTACTTCTATCCCCTCACATGATTACCACTTTTTTTGTTGATAACATTTAAGATCTATTCTCTTAACAACTTTCAAGTATATAATACAATATTGTTAATTATGATCACCATGCTGTACTTTAGATTCCCCAGAACTTATTTATCTTACAGCTGGAAATTTGTATTATTTGAGAAATGTCTCTCCATTTTCCCCACCCCCAAGTCCCTGGTGACCATCATTCTACTCTCAATGTCTGAATTGAATTCAGACATTTTCAGATTCCACATATAACTGACAACATACAGTATTTGTCTTTCTCTGTCTGACTTATTTCACCTAGCATAATGTCTGCGAATTCCATCCATGTTGTCACAAAAGGCAGGATTTCCTTCTTTTTTATGGCTGAATCATACTCTATTTTACCAAGGTAAGGAAGTTCTCTTTTTTGTTAGTTTTGTAACATTAAAGAAAAACACAAAACAATAAGCAGTGTTGAAATGTATAAAGCTTTTTAAGCACCCTAACCCTAACCCTTACTACTTTGTTCAGGTTGAGTGGTGGAGTGCAGTAGGAAGAAGCTTGTTAAGGACTAGAATCACCAAGAAGCTGTCTTGATCTTTTCATTAAACATTATGTCATTACTTTCTCCCCATGTCTTTCAATAGTCTGTAAAAGTAAGATTTTTAACACAATTATGCAAAGTATCAAACAAAAGCTAGAGTATATACCTATTTTCTGTATTTGATAATTCTAAATGTTTCTCTGTATTAAAAAGCATATTAGTGACTTTATAATTTAGAGCACTTAGTAAGTGTGCCCCCAAATCTTGTCTTTTACATATTGAAAAAATTCAAATAATGGAGCCATAATCATTACTATAAAAACAGCATCTCAAAATTGAGAATTATATGTGTTTTAGGACTATAAACTAGTATAAAAAGTGTATTTAGAGGGAGAGCGAAAGCTAGGCCTCCATAAGGCTCTAACTTGAAAAGTAATTGCTGTCAAATGTTGACAATTCAAATCACTGAAAAAAAATTCATCTGTAAAGATCATTTGTCTACACTAAAATTTCAAATTTAATTAAAAAACATTTCAGGAGGCCTTGGTATCAGACTAGATCTAGGCAGACAGAAGTTTTGTGTGGGTGTATGTGTGTTCAAAATAATGAATGTTCTGAAAAATAACTTGTATTTTTGAAAGAATTTCAAAAACAATTTCAAAAGCAGACAGATCCAAGAATTTTCTGGATTTTCACAGGTTTCATTTTTCAGCTCTATGGGTAGAAAAGGAAGACTATAAGACCATAATCAAAAAAGGTCACAGGCAGGTTAACTTTAGGATTTCAGGCACAATAAAACTGCAGTTCCGCCATTTTCATGCTGCTTTGCAATTTTCTGGTTTGAGTATTGGATGCCTGTGAACCTTTGACAGGATAGCTTTTTTGCTTCCACCTGCTCACATGAAGTGTTTACTCAACTGCCACTTCTCCACAGGAGGTTTTTTGGTTTTTTTTTCTGTGAGAAATTATTTTCAAAAGTACCTCAAGAAATACTCCTTATTTAAGAATGGCAACTTTACAGCTGTTAGATGTGTCCTCTTATGGTGTATACACATTTCCTTTTATAAAATAGTGGACTAAAGAGCTTGGAAGACTCTAAAACAAAGTTTAGAGTAATTGTAATTGTGTTCTCTTCAAATGGGGCCACTTGTTCTCACCTCCAAACATTTGATTTGGGGGCAAGGACATGGTGGTTGGGAGTGGGGAGAGTTTTCAAATTAGAAAAAGATTTTAAGGTAAACATAAAATGGAAAATGGATAAGTAAGACCATCTTGCTCTTAGGAGTGGGGACCAGAATTTAGCCACAATGAAGAACAAAGCACAGATGACCAGGAGGTAGAATTTCCTCTTAACAACATTAAGTATGTATCCACTTGAAACACATTTTAGAGCCATTCCTTTCTTTCCCACCCCAAACGTCCAGCCGGTGCCAGTACCCTGCCCCCAAATTTCCACTTCCTCCCCCCACCACTAGAGGGTAGTGGGGAGTAGAGGGGAAAGCACAATGCAGCGAGACACAGTGGGAAGGTCATTGCCCTGGTTGTCCCAACACTGGGACTGTGACACCAGCTCAGCTCTGAGCTCATTCTGGAATAAAGTTTAAGCCACTTTGCTTCTCTGAGATTCATTCTCATCACTTGTCAGGTGAAAACTAGATGGCTTCCATAGTTTTTTTTAGTTCAGGAGTTTGGTGACTGTATGTCTGAACCCCTCACTCCCCAGTTAATTCTGGCCACTGTTAGGGTTTGGCTCTGGTTCTCGTTCACCTAAATTATTTCCCTCCACACACTCTGTCAGGCTTTAACATCACCAGTGCCTCCTTCCTGAACATATCATGTCCTGTGTGGATGCTGGTAGGCGGCAGAGACACCATCAATGACAAGAGAGAAGTTCTGAACCTATAATCATTGGGAGGAACTTAAAATAACTTCCCTAAGGGTTATCAGAGGAAGGGGAAGACAAATTACCAGGCTTCAACTCCTCTCTTTTCTCTATTAACTGGATGATCTAGGAAGATTCTTGACCCCTTTCAGTCTTAGTTTTCCCATCCGTAGAATGGAATAATCACTCGCTACATCCTCACAGTGTATTTTTACATTGCATAATTAATGCTTATAAGCTTTGAGGTTTTGATGAGTGACACCATAGAAGTGTAGCATATCATTATAAATAATTACAGAACATCTGTGTGTAAAATATACACAAAATGACAGTATCCTTACCTGGAGACATTGAAAGAGGAGGCCGGAGATGAATAGAGAGAAAATGAATAAGGAAGAAGAAGTAAAGGGAGAAAGAAACATCAAAGAAGTGTTACAGAATGGAGCAAGGCAAAAGGAAAACAATTTTAAAAGGTCAAGTAGAAGAAAAGAGATGAGCGTAGTATCTTTGGAGAAAAACTAAAGGGACAATTTGTTCAGAATTTGTTAGGATTTATAATAACTGTGATGTTATTACAAACAAAAATAAAAATAATAAATAAAATATAACAGTATGTGCAGCAGGTAGAATTCTACGATGGCCCCACGATCTCTGCCTCCTAGTGTTATTCCTGTGATTATGTTATCTTACTTGGCAAAGGGATTTTGGAGATGTAACCGATCAATTGATATTAAGATAGTGAGATTATCTGAGTGGGCCTATCCTAATCACAGGTGTTCTTTAAAGGCAAAGGGTTTTCTCTGGATGGTAAGAAAAGACAGAGTCCTGGAGATGTTCACTGGCTGGCAGGGAAGAAAGCAAAGGTCTTGTGAACTGCCTATGGGGGCCACATGGAAAGCGCCCGAAAATAACACATAGAGAGTAGCCAGTGAGGAAATGGAGACTTCAGTCCTACAACTGCAAGGAGCTGAATTCTACCAACAACAAATATGAGCTTCGAAGTGGATTTTTCTTGGAACTTCCAAATTCAGATGGCTGACAACTTGATTTCAGCCTTGTGATATCCTGAGCAGAGAACTCAGTCACACCCTGCTGGATTTATGACTTACAGAACTGGGAGCCAGTAAGTGGGCATTAAGATGCTAAGAGAACACCAGGATAGCATCCATGGTAATATAAAATAGAAATAACTACATTATAACATTGCTCAATCAGCTAAGACTCTCATGATTGGCTTCTGAGCCTCAGGTAAGGTTAAAATTTAAGAGTAGCAGTGGTGAAATTGTGGGTGTTCTAACATTGATCACAATAGTCAAGTAGAAAAAGGATAAATTAAATCTTAACATAAACCCAGCTGAAATCTTATTTGGTGCAGTTTTAACATAGAAAGTAAGAAAAGTGTTGCTATATATGTACAGGTAACATTTTTGGATGTGTTATTTGTAAATTAAGCCAGATTGAGGAAGTATTCAAAAGGGCTTTGGGGGCCAACTGTTTTGAAAGGGGGAAATCTTTTTGCTTAATCATATGACCCGTGCAAATTAATTTTTGTGAATTCCAATTTTTAAAAATTAGGTTTCTTTATGGCGAACTCCTCCTGTCGTCAAAACTTTTGTTGACAAGTAGCAAAATGAGCTTATTTGAATTATACCATCCCTGTGTTATTCCATCCTCTAATGGAGCAATTGCCAAACAATGAAGGGATTGAGGAAAGGAGATCAAAGACAGACTTGGAGAGGTGGAAAAACTAATTAGCGTGTTTCTTCTCAGTCTCTAGCACTGATCTTTCCTGTTCTGTTGTCTCATCTTGTGCTAAATATCAAGGCTCTGCTTAAGGACAATTTTAAGAAGTTAGTAGTAAAGTCTTGCCCTTCCTTCCACCAGCTAAACAATTCCTCTTGGTGTTTCAGATTCTAATGTGAATAACGCCACCATTTATCCAGTTTCCAAGACTTCAAGCTCTGAGTCATCTTTCAACTCACCTTCTTCCTAATCCCTCATATCCTATAATTAGCTGTCAAATTCCTACAGAATTCTTCTTTTTCTCTTTCTCCTTCTCCTTTTTTTTTTTTGCGGTACGCGGGCCTCTCACTGTTGCGGCCTCTCCCGTTGCGGAGCACAGGCTCTGGACGCGCAGGCTCAGGGGCCATGGCTCACGGGCCCAGCCGCTCTGCGGCACGTGGGATCTTCCCAGACCGGGGCGCGAACCCGTGTCCACTGCATCGGCAGGCGGACTCTCAACCGCTGCGCCACCAGGGAAGCCCCCCCCTTCCAACTTCAAACCTTTCTAAAAACTGGCTGCACACAGATCAAATGGCCGTCTGCTGCAGCTTCTGACACCTTTGGGACATTCTGGGTACTAGGAAGTTACCTGGAATTGAGGCCTCTCTCCTCCTCTTTGGGCGCTGTCACGCATATTCCCTAAGGACTAAGAAGTCAGAGCTCGGGCGGAGAGCAACGAGCACACCTGGCCACACCCCCCCCCCCCCCCCCCCGCCGCAGTTTCGTATCAGGCACCCACAGAACAATAGGGACTCCACGTGCGCGAGGTCACCTTCTTATTTCTGTGCCCCTTTAGGAAGAGGGACAATGGTGCTGACACATCTTTAAAAAGAGTTGCATTCTCAAGAGGTGAAGATGGACGGATTGGACCAAAGTCAACCTTTGAAAAATCGCTGGGTTTTGGAACTGTGGTTGGCATTTCCAGAATTTATATGAAAGAGTGTCTTTATTCTTTTTTTTTTTTTTTTTTTTTTGCGGCACGCGGGCCTCTCGATGCTGTGGTCTCTCCCGCTGCGGAGCACAGGCTCCGGACGCGCAGGCTCAGCGGCCATGGCTCACGGGCCCAGCCGCTCCGCGGCATGTGGGATCCTCCCGGACCGGGACACGAACCCGTGTCCCCTGCATCGACAGGCGGATTCGCAACCACTGCGCCACCAGGGAAGCCCTCCTGTGTATCTTATTCACGTTTGTATTCTGATTCTCATACCCGATATTTTCTGGCTCTTTGCTGTTGTTTGCGATGTTTCCTCCACGAGGAATGCCCAGCCCTTCATTTCTGTCTGTTTCATTGTATACTATCCATTGTGATGACTCCCCCCAGATACTTTTCACTGCAGAGGATGGGCAGTCTAATCCAATCCTGGAAATTCCCTGTCTTTTGCAGGGATTGATTGAGGAAACTTTACATGGCCAGCAAGATGTAAAGGAAATCTTCTGGTAAAGGCTTTACCCTTCCAGTGAAGGAGATCATTCTTCTTCTTCATTTGAACATGGCTGTGTCTGGATGTGACGCCTGAACTACTGCCACCCAATCAGAGATGAAGGTGAAGATGAAGGATGTAAAATAGTGGAGGAGATAGAGAGAAACTGACCGATATCATGCAGTTACTCATGATGCGCCCAGAGCCCTCTCTACCTTGGTCTTCTTGTTAAGTGAAACAAAAATCTTTCTTTATTGAAGCTAGTCTGAGTTGTAGCTTTTTCTTGCAATCAAAAAGATTAAAACTTTTTTGGTAACTATGTGTGGGGATGGATGTTAACTAGACATATTGTGGTGATCATTTCACAATTTATTCAGATATTGAATCATTATGTGGTACAACTGAAAGTCATATGTCATATGTCAATTATACCTCAGTTAAAAAAGAATATCTTTGGTTGTTGGCATTCTCCACTACATAATTCAGGAATGCAATCTCTCACAAACAGCAAAAAATCTGACTGAAGTGGCTTAAATAAATGAAGACTTATTTTTAAAAAAAAATGATACCAAAATATTCACTATCCTTCAAGGCTAAGTTCCAATGCCACTTTCTTGGTGAAACTGTTCATGGTTTCTCTGGCAGATGTAAGTGTGTTCTCTCTCCTCTGTACTCCTATTTGTGCATTACCGGGTCTCTACCTTGCACCTGTCACATGCTGCCGTGTCTGCAGGTCACAGTGGAGAGGTGTTTTGCTGAAGGTAGTCACTGCATCTTAGGCCTCTTTGCATCCTCCACAGGGTGTACCATGATGCCTTGTACATACCATGGTGACTTGCTCAATCATACTTGTTCAACCAGATTATTTGTTCCTTGTTGGACCTTTGTATATTGATTTTTATAGTTTGAATATCATTCAGTGATTTTTTTTTTAAAAAAAGGACAGGGGCTTCCCTGGTGGCGCAGTGGTTGCGCGTCCGCCTGCCGATGTAGGGGAACCGGGTCCGCGCCCCGGTCTGGGAGGATCCCACATGCCGCGGAGCGGCTAGGCCCGTGAGCCATGGCCGCTGGGCCTGCGCGTCCGGAGCCTGTGCTCCGCAACGGGAGAGGCCACAACAGAGGGAGGCCCGCGTACCGCAAAAAAAAAAAAAAAAAAAAAAAAGGACAGTGGTCTTGGTATATGGGTGTGTAGATCCCTTCCAAATTGTCTTCTACAAGACTATTTTTAAAAAATCAGCTCATTATAGGTGAACTTCAAATATACTACAACCAGTAGCTCTCTGATAGAAGAGAACCTGAAAGGTTAAGAGTTTAGGAAAAGGGACTTCCCTGGTGGCGCAGTGGTTAAGAATCCGCCTGCCAATACAGGGGACATGGGTTTGATCCCTGGTCTGGTAAGATCCCACATGCCACGGAGCAACTAAGCCCAGGTACCACAACTACTGAGAATGTGCTCTAGAGCCCACGTGCCACAACTGCTGAAGCCCGCACGCTAGAGCCTGTGCTCCGCAACAAGAGAAGCCACCGCAGTGAGAAGTCCGTGCGCCGCAACGAAGAGTAGCCCCCGCTCGCCGCAACTAGAGAAAGCCCGTGCACAGCAACGAAGACCCAACACAGCCAAAAATAAATACATTTATTTTTTTAAAAAGAGTTTAGGAAAAGATGAGAGATGAAATCTAGGTACTCTGCTTAATGGAACCTGTTAGCAACATTAGTGGACGTAACTGGGCAAACGCCTGGGCATGAATGTTTTCCAGATGTAGTGATGACCTAATTTGTAATGGAGACGAATAGCTGTTCTTTTGCTGATATAGTTTCAATGAGGGAGGATAGAAAATTCACAGAAGTGTTTTTCTGAAACCAAAACAGTCAATAAAAGCTACACTCTCCTTTATTTGAGCCATCTCCTTATTTTGTTTTGCCTCCAAACATCGATCTTCTTGACCCTCACATGCAAGAACACAAAATATTTACAAATTTTGACTTTACTGCCATCTGGCATTAATTTCTTAATATAAGCCTCTGATAAGTTTAAACATTTAATGTTATTAGTTCTAATTAAAGACTATGTCTTGGTCTTCATTGCGATGAGAAGTAAATCCCGTCCCTCCCCCCACAGTCAATGACTTGAGTTGTTATGAAAGATCATGGAATTTCTGCCTCCTGGGCTTAAAATAATATAGGTGGTAGATTCTTCTCTTCTAAAGTTTGTTTAAGTGTGTCTGAGTCTGAAAATGGAGAAGATGTGACTCAAATTACCTCTCAATGTCTCTTTCAGCCTCTGATTTTTTGATTGATGTGTCTGTCATACCACGGGTTGCAGAAGAGACTTGAAATTATTGGAGTTTGAGGAAACATTGCAGGGGAACACAGAGGAGGAAGTAAGGAGTAGCTCTGGAGTGCCTCTAGGAGGGATTTACTTTACAGAGACTCTTCTCTGATGTAAAGTTTGGCATAAAGAATTATGCTTTGAAGGAGCCATGCAGTGTCTCCCCACTGTTGGGCAGGCTGGGTGGATTCAGTGCCTTGACCCAAAGGAAGGGCCCACCAGGCCGGGAGAGAGAGAGGGTTGTGGGCCAGAGCTGGGGGGAGGGCGCATTTATAACTGAGCATGACTGTTCCTTATGACTGCATCTCAGCAGCTGCTTTGCTCTTTAGCAAACACTTCTTATTGCCCCACTGGCAAACATCCCAGAACGAGGGCTTTCTTCCCTCAGTGTCTGCTGGTGGAGAGGCGCTGCTGGTGATCCACGTGAGCTACTAATGGCTCCCAGATTTAGTGGACATAGCAAAATGGTAGAAGTTGGAGACCTGTTAGCGTCAATTTCACCAGCTTCCTCTGTGTTTTTTAAGATCTTGATCTTCCTGTGCGCCATATTGATCTCCTCTGACCTAACCCTTTGATAGTAAGCTACTTCATTTTATTTTGTTAATCAATCATTTTCATTGCTTCAACAAATGTTTTTTGAGCAACTCCTCTGTGCCAGGAACCTTTGTCCACACTGGGAGCACAGTGCCACAGTGAACCAGAGAAACATGATCTCTAGAGTTAGTGAGTTTATGACCCAAAGTAGGAGGCAGAAAGTTAAAGAATTAATTAAACCAAGCTTCAGCCTTTGGGTCATTGCTTGAGGGGCTCCTGCAGGGTGGCATGCTCTTCCCTCAGACTTTTACATGTGAGACTTCTACACACCTTTCCTGTCTCAGCTCCAACATCATCTCCCAAGAGGGGCCTTCTTGGATCACACAGTCTCAAGCCCTTCTCCCCTCCCAAGCATCTTTCCATCCCATCCTCTTCATCCACAGTTCCCAGATCCAAACACCTCTGAAAACTAAAAGAATTTCCCTCTTAACTTGAGTGCAAACGTATTAGTACTATAATCTTTATTTCATTTATTATGAATATTTATATAGTTTATTGCAATGACATTAATGTGTTTGATTTATGGGGAGCCAACTCAGACCCTGTTGGTTTAACAAATGGTATGAGCACTGTATTACCTTTGTAAATTGAAAAATCTTGAAGTTTGAAATACTTGTAATCCCAGTGGTTTTGGATAGAGGATTATGAACCTGTCCTACCTAAATTTCTCCTTAGTACTAATTAGTTGAGTTCTTTATTTTCTTGTTCCCCAACTAAAATGAGGGCAGAGACCTTGTCCCTCTTGTTCACTTTATCCAGAATATAGAGCAGTAACTGAGTGCTTAATAAATATTTTTAAGTGAGTGAGTGATGGCTTTCACATGTAACGTACCTAGTGTTCTAGTGTAGAGTTGGCTGGGAGAGGGGAGAGGTGATGTCAGAGAAAGCTTCTTGGAAGAACTGATGTAAAATCTAAGACTTAAATAATTGTCCAAGCAAAGTTCAGGATGGGGAGGGGGGAGAGGAAGAGTTTGTGCAAAAGAGAGAGGTATGTTTAAGGAAGGGAAAGAAGTTCGACGTGACATAAGAAGTTTGAGAGTCAGGGAAGTTTAAGGGACTTGCCCAGCATGGTATGTTTAATTTGTGGCAGAGGTGTGACTAATCCAGGTTGTCTGGCTCTGGCCTCCATGCTTCCTTTTAGAAAAATGGTGAAAACTCTATGAGAAGTGAAAGATCTGGATGATGAAAAGTCACCACCACCAGCACAAAATAACAAACCCCAAGCGTCCTGGTGGCTGGAACACTAAGCTTCAGCATCGTGGTCTCTGAGCGTGCTAGTTAGGTTTGATGGTGCCGCAGACAGAGCCTGTGCGTCTGCTTCTGTCAGCAGTTGCTGATGAGTACAAATGCACTAGTAGCAGAAGAGGCGGCTAGGTGAGGCAGAGCAAATGAACGTAGATCAAACATCACTGCATTAGTTGCAAACCATGGTGAGATATCACCTCACACCTGTCAGAATGACTATCATCAAAAAGAACACAAATGACAAATGCTGGTGAGGATGTGGGGAAAAGGGAACCCTCGTGCACTGTTGGTGGGAAAGTAAATTGGTGCAGCCACTGTGGAAAACAGTACAGATTTTCCTTAAGAAACTAAAACTAGAACTACTATGTGATCCAGCAATTCCACTCCTGGGTATATATCAGAAAAAAATGAAAACGCTAATTCAAAAAGGTACATGCAACATAATGTTCATAGCAGCACTATTTACAATAACAAAGATATAAAAGCAACCCAAATGTCCATCAACAGATGAATGGATAAAGAATATGTGGCATATATATATATAATGAAATATTACTCAGCCATAAAAAAGAATGAAATTCTGCCATTTGCAGCAATGTGGATGAACCTAGAGAATATTATGCTTAGTGAAATAAGTCAGATAAAGAAAGACAAATACTGTATGATATCACTTATATGTGGAATCTAAAAAATACAGCAAACTAGTGAATATAACAAAAAAGAAGCAGACTCACAGATAGAGATAACAAACTAGTGGTTACCAGTGGGGAGAGGGAAGGGGGGAGGGTCAAGATAGGGGCAGGAGATTAAGAGGTACAAACTATTAGGTATAAAATAAGCTACAAGGATACATTGTACAACTATAGCCAATATTTTATAATAACTATAAATGGAGTATAACCTTTAAAAATTGTGAATCACCATGTTGTACACCTGTCACTTACATAATATTGTAGCGCGACTATACTTCAGTAAAAACAAAGTATCACTGCATTAGAAAAAGCAGCACAGAAACCCGATCTACTGTGGGTCAACAGCACCGTTCAAGTGCATAGAGGACAGTGCATATTAACTACCGTGCTCAGGTATAGTGAAAGGTATGAGACACTTGCTGGCCGCTCCTGGAGGTGGTATATAACTAGGAAACTGTTAGAAGAGTTTAAAAATCATATCCAGAAACTTGTATTCCTTCTTCTTCTTTATGAGAATCTACTGGCCTTTACTTTCTGTCTTTCAAGCTTTAAGACTCCATCCTGTAGAACTACATGTTGTTCAAGACCTACCTTATGGAAGCATGGAAATGCATTATTTCAAAATGCCACATGGCTAAGGCATATATATTTATCATAGTTTGCAATATCTCTTGTTGCTAACAACTTATATTTTTCACATCAGCTTCTGTGAGTAGCGTATTTCCCGGACCACTAGCTCCAACAAAGGCCCAGACTTGAACTTTATAGGCGATTGGGTCAGCAGAATCACCGCCCTCCAAAAAGAGAACGAAAACCACCAGAAGTTGGTAACGGCTCACCTCTGTAATGTTTTCTAAGACATTTGGCATGCCTTTAAGTTTTCTTTGTCTCTTTTTGCTCATCTGGGAGCCCTTCCTTCAGGGAAAAAAGAAAGGACATATTTTGACATGTGCTAGAGGTCCTTATAAATATCTACCAATTAGCAGAAAGGAAAGGAAATATCTGAAAGGAAAGAAAGGAAATATCTGACAATTAGGCACCAAGAATGTGGTGCAGGAGTAGGGGCATTGGTTTTGGAGTCAAATGACCTCACCTGATTACCAATCTTATCAGGTTATCTAATCTCTCTGAGCTCAGTTTTCCCATCTATAAAATGAGACAATAATATCCACCCATAGGGGTGTTGTGAGAATTAAGTGAGATTATATATGTGAAATGTGCATTAAAAATGTACAAATTTCTACTGTTAATATTAATAAGACTGATGGGAATAGGAAAACTCAAAGTCTTTTAAATATCAGGATAAATTCAGATTTGCTTAGATGGCTTCTGTGTGGAAATTGAGGGGGTTCTCTGGAGTGAGAGAAAGGAGTTTCATTTGTACAGTTTTATGAAAGTTGTTTCATAGGAGGTTTGGTTGAAGTAATGTGGAATTTGACCAAAAGCTAAAGTGTCTTAGAAGAATACCCCTAGAGCAATACCATGGTTAACATTCAGCATGTCAGGTAACACGTCTGAAATATTTTAGTGATGTGTTTGAGAGAGTGTGCAACTGTCAGGCTGTTGTTCTACCGGGAAGGGTCATTACACTGCTACATGACAGGCCACAGGAGTCAGAAAATGACCTGAATTCAGTACGGAGACCTTACCTAGTTAAGGAGGGGCAGAAGTATGTTCAATTATCCTGGGAATCAATAGTCCTGATTTTAAAAAAAATGTAGGTAGAGGGCTAGCAAAAACAAAACAAAAAACCCCACAAATGCTGGCAGCTATGGTGACTTAAACTCTAAATGATCAGTATGAGAGCTTGGACAATAATATAAGTTTATCTGTAAGGGAGGCTCCTTGGCAGGGCAGCTAGTAACACAGGTTTTGGATTCAGTAAAATCTATACTAATACTTCTGCTTTGTTATGTTCCCGTTTGAGACCTTCAGCAGGTTAGTTAGTCTGAACCTATTTATAAATCTGTAAAATGCATATAGTAATAGTACCCTTACAATATTATTGAATTCATATAGCCCAGTGCCTGATGTAAGCACTCAGTAAATGATTACTGTATTCATAGATTATTTCAAAACTTAAGAAAACTGATCTTTCAATCTATTTCTGCAAATCCTTTCCCCAAAGAAGAGAATTAACCAATGACGAGCAACATCTAATGCTATAATTTTGATTCCATGTTCATTTCCTTCCTAATGAAAGAGTAAATAAAAAGAAAGGACTTAGATATGCAATCTCTGAATAACTGGGTCCACGGCCTGGTGAGAACTCAGGCAGGTGATGGGGCTTATGTGCCCAAGGTTTTACAAGTGCTTGTACTCAAAATGAAATTAAACAAAATATTTTTGGCATTGTATGCCACCCAATAGCACTTGTGGTATAGTGCTTTTTGGAAAGGGCTCCTAGGTGGGGAAAAGAAATATGAAAGCAATGGAGTTTTACCAAACCTATGAGAGCTCAGAGGAAATCCTTTATTTGTTGAAGAAACGACACTCTTACTTTTGCAGAAATGGGCCAGGGGCCAGAGGAAAAGAAGAAGAAACAAACCAGGTAAGATATGCCGTGATAATAAGCAGAGCCTGATGTGAACCACACACAGGAAGCTGCTTGCCACCTGCAGTGAGAAGCAAAAGCAACAACTAGAACTTTCTGGTCACAGTCGACCTACTTAAGGCCCAGAGGGCCCAGCCAGAGACAACTGCAGTGTTGACTGAGCAGAGAGACGTCTCAGTGGGGCCTGTAAAAGGGAAGAAATCCAAAAGGACTCTGGGATGGGGGATGTTGGCCTTAGAAAGACAGTACAACACTTATGTTCAGAGATGGATCAACTATAGTTCTAGGCTCTGTTCCCTGGGGAGGCCTGGAGGAGAGACCACAGGCTTAGCTGCTGTGGGGAGTAGCACCTCTGCTCCCTTACTTGGCTCTGGACACGGAACATGGTGTATGGAGGGGCAGAAGAACACCGTTTTGTACTTCCTGGCTCGGCTCTGCAATGCCCTGTGGTCCAAAAGAGACACATGCTCCCTCTAGAGACGAATGGGTGTGAAACTGTGAAGGTAAATAGGACTTGCCGTACCCCTCTCTATTTCCGATACTCAATTGAAAAACAATCTTATAAAGAGAGCTCTATTGTATAACAACCCTGAAAAAAATTGAGTGCCTCCGGGGATCAAGTATACACAGACATTACTTTGATACGCCTGTAAGCAATGCTGTTATTAAGCGTCTAGAGAATAAACAGCTTTTCTCTAAGTGCGGTTAATCGAAGGGATCAAAGCAGCAGTGGCAATGAAAAGGTGGATAAAAATGATACGGCATTTGGATCTTTAGGAACACTTGGCAGGTTGAAAAGCACTTCTGAAATGGGCAAAAAAGGCAGCGTGATGTTGGGAGTCTGGGTTTTGAAATTATGGGGAGTACCACCGTTGGAACCAGTGTTGAGAAAGCCACCACCTGCAAGCAAGTGGCTGGGAAGTTGGGGGGATGGGTGAACAAAGGAGCTGGCAGGCAGGTGCAGGAGGTGTGAAGGAGCCACTGTGTTTCTCCCCTTCCACCACTGTCACAATTTAGCCCTTTGTCCCCGCCTTTACTTGGTGGGCTCTAGAAAGGGGGCGATAGGAGATAAGGGAAGGAAAAAATGAAGGTCAGATGAAGGAACGATAAGAAAAGTGGTGGAAATCTTTCCAAACGCAGATGTGTAGTAACATTCAAGGATCCGCTGTGTTGTTCTTCCTCTCTTCACCCCACTTCAAACTTTGATGTTGCTGTTCTGTGCTGCAACTTCGTCATACGACAGCTTTGGGAGTGAATGATTGACAACGTTGGTTCACATCCAACTATTGTCCACAGCAGAGAGCAGTGGCCACCCTAGTGAGTTTCCAGATGGTCTGCAGGGACCATTTTCTATCTTTTTTCTCTTTCCTTCACCTTCCCCTTCTTCCCTCTCCTCTTTCTGTTTCTGTCTCTGTCTCTCTCTCTTTCTCTTGTTGGTGTTGGTTTTGCATTTAAGTTTACTTTTACCCACCACCCAGGGTGGCAGTTATTTATTTTCAGAACTGTTACATACGGGGGGAGAAGCGGGCACTGTGACTTCTGGAGGATGAAGCAGCAACTCAGGGGCAGAGAACTTACCTGATCTAACCCCCTGGACCTCTTGTTCCTTAGCCTCCATGAAAGTAAAGGCATCATTTAACACAGAGTTGTGAGAAACAAGAGGCCAAACACTAAACTCTTTGGCAAATGCTGTACTCAGGAACAACGCAATTTTTCTTCACTTACCGTCATGACTGCTAAAGAAAGGAATACAGGGCACTTGAATTGCAGGGCACTGGGGAAGGGAAGACAGTTAAGCAAATATTAGTTCATACGTGGCGATCCTCTCCTTTGTGTACACTTTGAACTAAAACAACAGACTCTTAGCAGAATGCTTGAAGTTAAAGTGTTGTGACACACATTTTTTTAAAAAAAAGAACATTTTAAGCAGCAGTCTGCCTCTGTGCTATACAAAGCCTCTCAAAGGTTCAGTAGGATGAAATTAATGTGCTCTTAAGACGTCTGCTTCTTGCCCTGGTACAAAAGTAAGTAGAATATAGTTAGTTATTCGGTAACATGGGAATTCTAAAGGTGATAAAAGAAAAGGAAATATTCTGGAGTTAGAGTGCCCTGTTTGACTACTGCCAGGGAGTTAATACATTAACGAGGAAATTCTGGACCTAAATGGACTAAATTCATTATTTTTTCTGCTGCTAAAATTTTGTTTGGATAACTACAAAAGATGAAGTGGAAAAAGGAGACATTCATGTCTCATATGGAAGGAAAAGCCTGGTTGTGTCTGATATTGGAGAACAAATTTTTCTAGGGCTATTCATTCTAGTGAAAATATTACCTTTGTGTCTCTGCCAATGGGAGCGTTTTAATTTGTGATTCGGGGTTATTTGTCTTGTTGTGGTTGTTTCATTCTCCTTTAAAATTCTTCCTTTTTTCTTTTACTACATGTTTGGCTTTCAAACTCCAGCTAATGTACATGGCTGAATAGTCTTCCAGAAGATGAAGCTAAAATCTCAGTTGGCCTTCAGCTATGGAACCATTGAAATTATTTCAAAGTTACACACCACCTCCCATTTGGAAAGAGATTTGTGCATTTCTAACTTGGAAATTAGGCAGTGAGTTAATAAGGTCTCTTTCTTGGAATGGAGACTTAACCCAAAGTCTTTTGTTGTACATCAAGCTGAGGCATGAAAATAACATCTAGCCATACAGAAAGGATATTTTGCTACTGAATTAGTCAGTGGGCGTGCCCCAGGGTCTGAAAGTTAGAGGCTAGACAACTGGGTTCTCTGTGTAGTGGGTCCAAATTGCTCAGCTCCATGTCACTTATGGAATCTCGATGGAGATTCCAGGGAAGCACAGCGACTTTGGGGGCTTTTTTTTTTTAACGTCTTTATTGGAGTATAATTGCTTTACAATGGTGTGTTAGTTTCTGCTGTATAAAAAAGTGAATCAGCTATACATATACATATATCCCCATATCCGCTACCTCTTGAGTCTCCCTCCCACCGTCCCCATCCCACCCCTCTAGCTGGTCACAAAGCACCGAGCTGATCTACCTGTGCTATGCAGCTGCTTCCCACTAGTTATTTTACATTTGGTAGTGTTTATAAGTCCATGCCACTCTCTCACTTTGTCCCAGCTTACCCTTCCCGCTCCCCATGTCCTCACGTCCATTCTCTATGTCTGCATCTTTATTCCGGTCCTGCCACTAAGTTCTTCAGAACCTTTTTTTTTTTTTTTTGATTTCATATATATGTGTTAGCATATGGTATTTATTTTTCCCTTTCTGACTTACTTCACTCTGTATGACAGTCTCTAGATCCACCCACCTCACTACAAATAACTCAATTTCCTTTCTTTATATAGCTGAGTAATATTCCATTGTATATGCCACAGCTTCTTTATCCATTCATCCGTCGATGGACACTTAGGTTGCTTCCATGTCCTGGCTATTGTAAATAGTGCTGCAATGAACATTGTGGTACATGACTCTTTTGGAATTATGGTTTTCTCTGGGTATATGCCCAGTAGTGGGATTGCTGGGTCATATGGTAGTTCTATTTTTAGTTTTTTAAGGAACCTCCATGCTGTTCTCCATAGTGGCTGTATCAATTTAAATTCCCACCAACAGTGCAAGAGGGTTCCCTTTTCTCCACACCCTCTCCAGCATTTATAGTTTGTAGATCTCTTGGTGATGGCCATTCTGGCCGGTGTGAGGAGAAACCTCACTGAAGTTTTGATTTGCATTTCTCTAATGATTAGTGATGTTGAGCATCCTTTCATATGTTTGTTGGAAATCTGTATATCTTCTTTGGAGAAATGTCTATTTAGGTCTTCTGCCCATTTTTGGCTTTGATTGTTTCCTTTTTGATATTGAGTTGCATGAGCTGCTTGAAAATTTTGGAGATTAATCCTTTGTCAGTTGCTTCATTTGCAAATATTTTCTCCCATTGTGAGGGTTGTCTTTTCGTCTTGTTTATGGTTTCCTTTGCTCTGCAAAAGCTTTTAAGTTTCATTAGGTCCCA
>NC_041220.1:26880064-26880455 GCF_002837175.3 Physeter macrocephalus | reverse complement strand
CATGGATCTATATTTCTGTTTTTGTGCCAGTACCATACTGTATTGATTACTGTAGCTTTGTAGTATAATCTGAAGTCCGGGAGCCTGATTCCTCGAGCTCCATTTTTCTTTCTCAAGCTTGCTTTGGCTATTCAGGGTCTTTTGTGTTTCCATACAAATTGTGAAAATTTTTTTCTAGCTCTGTGAAAAATGCCATTCGTAGTTTGATGGGGATTGCATTGAATCTGTAGATTGCTTTGGGTAGTAGAGTCATTTTCACAATGTTGATTCTTCCAATCCAAGAACATGGTATATCTCTCCATCGATTTGTATCATCTTTAATTTCTTTCATCAGTGTCTTATAGTTTTCTGCATACAAGTCTTTTGTCTCCTTAGGTAGGTTTATTCCTAG
>NC_041220.1:26859066-26879719 GCF_002837175.3 Physeter macrocephalus | reverse complement strand
ATTTTTCTTCATTAGTGTATAGGAATGCAAGAGATTTCTGTGCATTAATTTTGTATCCTGCTACTTTACCAAATTCATTGATTAGCTCTAGTATTTTTCTGGTAGCATCTTTAGGATTCTCTCTGTATAGTATCATGTCATCTGCAAACAGTGAGAGCTTTACTTCTTCTTTTCTGATTTGGATTCCTTTTATTTCTTTTTCTTCTCTGATTGCTGTGGCTAACATTATATATTATTCAACATTATTATGTTGAATAATAGTGGTGAGAGTGGGCAACCTTGTCTTGTTCCAGATCTTAGTGGAAATGCTTTCAGTTTTTCACCATTGAGAATGATCTTGGCTGTGGGTTTGTCATATATGGCCTTTATTATGTTGAGGTAAGTTCCCTCAATGCCTACTTTCTAGAGGGTTTTTACCATAAATCAGTGTTGAATTTTGTCGAAAGCTTTCTCTGCATCTGCTGAGATGATCATATGGTTTTTCTCCTTCAATTTGTTAATATGGTGTATCACAGTGATTGATTTGCATATATTGAAGAATCCTTGCATTCCTGGGATAAACCCCAGTTGATCATGGTGTATGATCCTTTCAGTGTGGTGTTGGATTCTGTTTGCTAGTATTTTGTTGAGGATTTTTGCATCTATGTTTGTCAGGGATATTGGCCTGTAATTTTCTTTCTTTGTGACATCTTTGTCTGGTTTTGGTATCAGAGTGTTGTTGGCTTCTTAGAATGAGTTTGGGAGTGTTCCTCCCTCTGTTATATTTTGGAGGAGTTTGAGAAGGAGAGGTGTTTGCTCTTCTCTAAATGTTTGATAGAATTTTCCGTCTTCTCCCTTTTTTTCTTGATGAGTCTGGCTAATGGTTTATCAATTTTCTTTAACTTCTCAAAGAACCAGCTTTTAGTTTTATTGATATTTGCTATTGTTTCCTTCATTTCCTTTTCATTCATTTCTTATCTGATCATTATGATTTCTTTCCTTCTGCTAACTTTGGGTTTTTTTAGTTCTTCTTTCTCTAATTGTTTTAGGTGTAAGGTTAGGTTCTTTATTTGAGATGTTTTTTGTTTCTTAAGGTAGGATTGTATTGCTATAAACTTCCCTCTTTGAACTGCTTTTGCTGCATCCCATAGGTTTTGGGTCGTCATGTTTTCATTGTCATTAGTTTCTAGGTATATTTTGATTTCCTCTTTGATTTCTTCAGTGATCTCTTGGTTATTAAGTAGTGTATTGTTTTGCCTCCATGTGTTTGTGTTTTTTACAGTTTTTTACCTGTAATTGATATCTAGTCTCATAGCATTGTCGTCTTAAAAAATTACTTGATACAGTTTCAGTTTTCTTAATTTTACCAAGGCATGATTTGTGACCCAGGATATCATCTATCCTGGAGAATGTTCCAGGAGCACTTGAGAAGAAAGTGTATTGTGTTGTTTTTGGATGGAATGTCCTATAAATATCAATCAAGTCCATCTTGTGTAATGTATCATTTAAAGCTTGTTTCCTTATTTATTTTCATTTTGGATTATCTGTCTATTGGTGAAAGTGGGGTGTTAAAGTCCCCTTCTATGATTTTGTTACTTCTGATTTCCTCTTTTATGGCTGTTAGCATTTGCCTTATGTATTGAGGTGCTCCTATGTTGGGTGTGTAAATATTTACATCGTTATATCTTCTTCTTGGATTGATCCCTTGATCATTATGCAGTGTCCATCTTTGTCTCTTGTAATAGTCTTTATTTTAAAGTCTATTTTATCTGTTATGAGAATTGCTGCTCCAGCTTTCTTTTGATTTTATTTGCATGGAATATCTTTTTCCATTCGCTCACTTTCAGCCTATATGTGTCCCTAGGTCTGAAGTGGGTCTCTTGTAGCATATATACAGGTCTTGTTTTGTATCCATTCAGCAAGTCTATGTCTTTTGGTGGAAGCATTAAATCCATTTACATTTAAGGTAATTATCGATATGTATGTTCCTATTACCATTTTCTTAATTGTTTTGGGTTTGTTATTGTAGGTCTTTTCCTTCTCTTGTGTTTCCTGCCTAGAGACGTTCCTTTAGCGTTTGTTGTAACGTTGGTTTGGTGGTGCTAAATTCTCCTAGCTTTTGCTTCTCTGTAAAGGTTTTAATTTCTCTGTCGAATCTGAATGAGATCCTTCCTGGGTAGAGTAATCTTGGTTGCAGGTTTTGTCCTTTCATCACTTTAAATATGTCTGGCCACTCCCTTCTGGTTTGCAGAGTTTCTGCTGAAAGATCAGCTGTTAACCTTATGGGGATTCTCTTGTATGTTATTTGTTGTTTTTCCCTTGCTGCTTTTAATATTTTTCTTTGTATTTAAGTTTTGATAGTTTGAGTAATATGTGTCTTGGCACATTTCTCCTTGGATTTATCCTGTATCGGACTCTCTGCACTTCCTGGACTTGATTGACTATTTCCTTTCCCATATTAGGGAAATTTTCAACTATAATCTCTTCAAATATTTTCTCAGTCCCCTTCTTTTTTTCTTCTTGTTCTGAAACCCCTATAATTCGTATATTGGTGTGTTTTATATTGTCCCAGAGGCCTCTATGACTGTCCTCAATTCTTTTCATTCTTTTTCCTTTATTCTGCTCTGCAGTAGTTATTTCCATTATTTTATATTCCAGGTCGCTTATCCGTTCTTCTGCCTCAGTTATTCTGCTATTGATTCCTTCTAGAGAATTTTTAATTTCCTTTATTGTGTTGTTCATCATTGTTTGTTTGCTCTTTAGTTCTTCTAGGTCCTTGTCAAATGTTTCTTGTATTTTCTCCATTCTATTTCCAAGATTTTGGATCACCTTTACTATCATTATTCTGAATTTGTGTTCAGGTAGACTGCCTATTTCCTCTTCATTTGTTTGGTCTGGTGGGTTTCTGCCTTGCTCCTTCATCTGCTGTGTGTTTCTCTGTCTTCCCATTTTGCTTAACTTACTTGTTTTGGGGTCTCCTTTTTGCAGGTTGCAGGTCTGTAGTTCTCACTGTTTTTGGTCTCTGCCCCCAGTGGCTAAGGTTCATTCAGTGGGTTGTGTAGGCTTCCTGGTAGAGTGGATTAGTGCCTGTGTTCTGGTGGATGAGGCTGGATCTTGTCTTACCGGTGGGCAGGACTGCATCTGATGGTGTGTTTTGGGGGTGTCTGTGACCTTTTTATGATTTTAGGCAGCCTCTCTGCTATTGGGTAGGGTTGTGTTCCTGTCTTGCTAGTTGTTTGTCATAGGGTATCCAGCACTGTAGCTTGCTGGTTGTTGAGTGGAGCTGGGTCTTAGCGTTGAGATAGAGATCTCTTGGAGAGCTTTTGCTGTTTGATATTATGTGGAGCCAGGAGGTCTCTGGGGGACCAATGTCCTGAACTGAGCTCTCCCACCTCAGAGGCCCAGGCCTGACACCCGGCTGGAGCAACAAGACCCTGCCAGCAACATGGCTCAGAAGAAAAGGGAGAAAAAAAGAAAGAAAGAAAGAAAAAATAAGTAAAAAGAAGTAAAGTTATTAAAATAAAAAATTATTAAAAATAAATAAATATATAGTAATTTAAAAAAAGAAGAAAGAAAGAAGAGAGCAACCAAACCATAAAACAAATCCACCAATGATAACAAGCTCTAAAAGCTATACTAAAAAAAAAAAATGGACATACAGAATCCAAGGACAAATGATAAAAGCAAAGTTATACAGACAAGATCACTCAAAGAAACATACACATACACACTCAGAAAAGAGAAAAAGGAAAAATATATATATATCTTTATGTAAAAAACAAAATGGAAGAGAACAACCAAATCAATAAACAAATATACCAATGATAATAAACTCTAAATACTAAACTAAGATAAACATAAAACCAGAAACAAATTAGATGCAGAAAGCAAACCCCAACTCTACATTTGCTCCCAAAGTCCACTGCCTCAATTTTGGTATGATTTGTTGTCTATTCAGTTATTCCACAGATGCAGGGTACATCAAGTTGATTGTGGAGATTTAATCCACTGCTCCTGAGGACTCTGGGAGAAATTTCCCTTTCTCTTCTTTGTTTGCACAGCTCCTGAGGTTCAGCTTTAGATTGTCCCCACCTCTGCGTGTAGGTCGCCTGAGGGCATCTGTTCTTCGCTCAGACAGGACAGGGTTAAAGGAGCAGCTGATTAGGGGGCTATGGCTCACTTAGGCTGGGGGGAGGGAGGGGTACAGAATGCAGGGCGAGACTGTGGTGGCAGAGGCCGGGGTGACACTGCAACAGCCTGAGGCGCCATGTGTTCTCCTGGGGAAGTTGTCCCTGCATCACAGGACCCTGGCAGTGGCGGGCTGCATAGGCTCTTGGGAGAGGAGGTGTGGATAGTGACCTGCGCTTGCACACAGGCTTCTTGATGGCTGCAGTAGCAGCCTTAACATTTTATGACTGTCTCTGGTGTCCACACTGATAGCCATGGCTCGTGCCCATCTCTGGAGCTCGTTTATGCAATGCTCTGAATCCCCTCTCCTCGCACACCTGGAAACAATGGTCTCTTGCCTCTTACGCAGTTCCAGACTTTTTCCAGGACTCCTTCCCAGCTAGCTGTGGCACACTAGCCCCCTTCAGGCTGTGTTCACGCAGCCAACCCCAGTCCTCTCCCGGGGATCTGACCTCTGAAGCCCGAGCCTCATCTCCCAGCCCCTACCCACCCCAGCAGGTGAGCAGACAATCCTCTCGTGCTGGTGAGTGCTGGTCGGCACCGATCCTCTGTGCGGGAATCTCTCCACTTTGCCCCCCGCACCCCTGTTGCTGCGCTCTCCTCTGTGTCTCCGAAGCTCCCCCATCCGCCACCCGCAGTCTCCGCCCACGAAGGGACTTCTAGTGTATGGAAACCTTTCCTCCTTCACAGCTCCCTCCCACTGGTGCAGGTCCCATCACTATTCTTTTGTCTCTGTTTTTTCTTTTTTCTTTTTTCCTACCCAGGTATGTGGGGAGTTTCTTGCCTTGTGAGAGGTCTGAGGTCTTCTGCCAGCGTTCAGTGGGTGTTCTGTAGGAGTTGTTCCACATGTAGATGTATTTCTGATGTATTTGTGGGGAGGAAGGTGATCTCCACGTCTTACTCCTCTGCTATCTTGAAGGTCTCCTGGCGGGGTGGCTTGTTTTGACCTTGGCCTTCTCCTCTTCCAAAGAACATCTACTCCAGGTGTTTTGAAATGCACAGGAGAAAATACTAGCCTCTAGATGATTGTAGTCATTCAGAGATTCACACTGGACACTGACGATAATATAGTTTTATGCAATTCTGGAAGTGCTCGCCCTGCCCTGCTCACATCAGCATAGATGATCTTATTTAAAAAGCAGAAAAAGAGGGGCTCCCCTGGTGGCACAGTGGTTGAGAATCCGCCTGCCGATGCAGGGGACACGGGTTCGTGCCCCGGTCCAGGAAGATCCCACATGCCGCGGAGCGGCTGGGCCCGTGAGCCATGGACGCTGAGCCTGTGCGTCCGGAGCCTGTGCTCCGCAACGGGAGAGGCCACAACAGTGAGAGGCCCGCGTACCGCAAAAACAAACAAACAAACAAACAAAAGCAGAAAAAGAGACACAGATATAAAGAACAAACGTGTAGATACCAAGGAGGAGGGGGGGAGGATGAATTGGGAGATTGGGATTGACATATATACACTATTATACTATGTATAAACTAGGTAACTAATGAGAACCTACTGTATAGCACGGGGAACTCTACTCAGTCCTCTGTGGTGACCTAAATGAGAAGGAAGTCCAAAAAAGAGGGGATATATTTATACCTATGGCTGATTCACTTTGCCGTACAGTATAACCTAACACAATATTGTGAAGCAACTGTACTCCAAAAAAATTAAAAACAAAAACAAAAAACATGGGTTCCTACATCTTTAGGAATTCTCCCCTCTGTGGTGGTTGCAAAGCAGAATGAATTTCTGGAAACTTCTCTGATCCCAAGTTACATTCTCAAGAGATCCCCCAAATTCCCAGAGCCTCAGCTCACCCATGTATTAAAAAAACTGAGTATTTATTTTGTTCGTACCCATCTGTATCTGGCTTTTGTCTCATATTCAAAGATCCTCAGTAGGTTCCTATCACTCCACCTGCTCTAGAATCTTAATTTGGAGGCAGTAATGATTCGGAAAGCTAAAGGTGATTTATATCTGGGAAGAAAAGTGTGTGTCACCAAAGTACCTTTTCCTTAAAATAATAAACCACTCACTTTTTATTCTCCTAGAAGGTAGCATAACTCAGTGGATTGTTAGTTTCACTCTATTATTAACAAGGAATTTGAGATCTCACTCTTGTAGTCAAATCAAATCCTGTGTTTATGGCTCTACACTGCTTACATTTCCCTTGATAATAAACTGTAAATTCACTCAATTAAGAGTCTTGATACAGATCTGACATCTGAAGTGAGAAACGCCTGTTTCTTTGATTCACATTGAATGTCAAGACTCTTACTGCTATTACATCCCTCTAACATGTAGTTTTGAATTTCTGTGTTAAACAGCTATGATATTGTGATTTATAAGAAATACATATTTGGTCATTCAGATGACCAAAATATATTTCTCATATATATTTGGTCTTTGTCCACAGTTCCTGGCTCATAGCTCCCAAAACCCTTGGAATTTCCCAAGTGTGGAGAGTGATATAGGTGTCTTTTGTTACATTAATGAGGTAAATTTCAGAAAGCACCTAAGGATGGGGGCTGGTTGCCCGAAGAATCAATCACATGATTAGAGGGTTGGAGGTTTCCGTCCCACACCCTGACCTCTGGGGAGGGGAGAGGTGCTGGAGCTTGAATTAATCACCAGTGGCCAATGATTTAATTAATCATGCCTATGTAGTGAAACCTCAGTAAAAACCCCAAAGGACAGGCTTCTGAGAGCTTCTGGGTTGGTGAGCACCTGGAGATTCAGGGAGAATTGTGCGCCTTCAGAGAGCTCGGGAGCTCAACACTCTTTCGCCATGCTTTGCCCTGTATGTCTCTTCCATCTGGCTGTTCCTGAGTTATATTTTTTCATAATAAACTGGTGGTCTAGTAAGTAAAATGTTTCTCTGAGTTCTGTGAGCCACTCTAGAAAATTACTTGAACCCAAGAACAAGGTCTTGGGAACTTCCAATCTGTATCCAGTTGGTGAGAGGCACGGGTAACAACCTGGGCTTGCGATTGGCATCTGAAGTGGGGCTGGAGTGGGAGCCTTGTAGGATGGAGCCTTAACCTGTCGAATCTGATGCTTTCTTTGGGTAGCTAGTGTCAGAATGGAGTTGAATTGTAGGACATTCATCTGGTGTCCAAAGAATTGCTTGCTGGTATGAGGAACACCTCCTCCCCCCACATTGGAATTGGTACCAGAAACTATTTAATAGCCTTCTATATTTCCAAAGAATATTTGAATAGTATAGGGATTTGGAAAACTACATAAGGTTTGGTTGTGGGAACAGAAATAATTCATAACCAGATTCATGTACTTATTTTTGCTGGTGAGTTTGAAAACTCAAGGACAACAGGAAGGCAAGTCACATCTTTCTGAATTAGGGATAAGTGTGGTGGAACCACTTATAATACCCAAGTGTTTTTTTTTTTAAATAAATTTATTTATTTTATTTATTTATTTTTGTCTGCGTTGGATCTTTGTTGCTGCGTGCGGGCTTTCTCTAGTTGCGGTGAGCGGGGGCTACTCTTTGTTGAGGTGCACGGGCTTCTCACTGCGGTGGCTACTCTTGTTGTGGAGCACGGGCTCTAGGTGCACGGGCTTCAGTAGTTGTGGCCGTTGGCTCTAGAGCTCAGGCTCAGTAGTTGTGACGCACAGGCTTAGTTGCTCCACCGCATGTGGGATCTTCCCAGACCAGGGCTCGAACCCATGTCCCCTGCATTGGCAGGTGGATTCCCAACCACTGCGCCATCAGGGAAGCCCAAGTGGTCTTTTTTAAAAAAGGAATTTATGAAGGAAGAATACATGAGAAAGAAAAAAGTATGTATCAAAGTGGTATTTTTTTTCTTAAAAATTTAATTAATTAATTAATTAACTTTTTAAAATTGAAGTATAGTTGATTTACAATGTTTCACTTGTACAGCAAAGTGATTCAGTTATATATATGTATATATTGTGAATATATATGTATATATATGTTCTTTTTCAGATTCTTTTCATTATAGGCTATTATAAGATATTGAATATAGTTCCCTGTGCTATACAGAAGGTCCTTGTGGTTTATATTATATATAGTAGTGTGTATCTGTTAATCCCAAATTCCTAATTTATCTCTCCCCTCACACAAAGTGGTATTTTCCTTTTTTATTAAGATCAGATATGGATTATACCTAGTAAATTACTTTGAGTTTAGTGGTTGAAAAGAGATAATACAGAAATTGTGGTATAATTTATTTTTCTAAACTGATAGCAATTTAAGTTCTCTCAGCATCTAAAGACTGAAGGTAAAAGTCCACAGACAGGATCATTTGTTTCATTTTTAAGTAAAAAAAGTCATTTAAAATCATCTTTGAACAAGGTTCTTCATCTTTCTGAGTCTCAATTCTTATCTCTAATAGGATGATATTATTTGCCTCACATACTAGTTGTGAGAAATAAATATATTATTGTATATAAAGCAGGTGGTTATACTGCCCAGAATATATGAGTTTGCAACAAAAGATAGTAATTGCTTTTACTATTTTTATGGTCATTATTATTTAAAGCTAGATGACCCACCCAAGCATTCCACCCTAGCTCTTTTTCTAAGTGTTTCTTCTCATGTACTCTCATGAGAAGAAACTTTCTTCTCATGTCCTGGGTTCTGAACTCTTGGTTCTGTAACCCAGCCTCCTAAGTTTCCCATCTGCCATGCTTCCACATAGGAAATCTCTTTGAAACTTCTTATTGACTCTTCTTCAGCTCTCTGGAACTTTGTTTTCCTGAAGGCTTTCTAGAGTCACTAAGTCTCCTGGAACACCAGCTGTCCTGGGGGAGGCTGACCATCTGGATGACTCTTGGTTTTGAATATATTTGATAAGAACCAAGGACTTCAGGATAGTAGAAGATCAGAAGTGGTAAAAACCTGTTTTGGACATTCGGTTGGTTGTCTATTTGACATCCATTTTTTCCAACCATCTCTCTTCCTGAAAGTTGAGAGGAGAACTCCTTTGCAAATATTTGGTGATTCTGTCTCAGAACTATTTCTCAAAATTGGCCTCATTGGCTGGTGTCTTAGTTTAGTGCTCAAGGACTCTTCCAACAGTCTATTAGTCTCTGAATCACTGTGCCCTCTGGTCTCCAGTCCACCCCCTACACTGTTCACATGTATCCAGTGAGTAACACCAAGGTCTTTGATGTGCCAGGCACTGGACTGAAGCTAAGTGGTGAATTAGTCTGTGCAAGCGCCAGAGACTGGGACCCATATGCTGGGGGGGTGTAACCTCTCTCTCCCTGAGCCTCCATCTGCGCCTTAATGTGGATGAAGGCTTTGTTGCTGGAGGACAGTGGACATGATCAAGGAGAAGCCAGAGCAAAGGAGGAGAACATGTCTTGATGCCACTTGATAGTGACTACAGCTGACAATCTGGTTTTCAATGTTGGGAGCCCAGAAAAAACTGGAGAGGCTTTGAAGTGTGTATATATGTGGAGGACAGAGGCATTGAGATAGTGAAGTAGGGGCCATTGTAATTTGGCTATGTATGTGTATATGTACACATGAATATGTATATATATTTAAATATTCATTAAGTACATTTAATTAATATTGAATAATATTAAATTAAATATTAAAATATTTATATATTTAAACCATCCTATTGGGATATGATTGATGTACAAAAAGCTGTACTTATTTAATATATACAGTGTGATGAGTTTGGAGATAAGTATACACCTGTGAAACCATCATCACAATCTATCCATAGACATGTCTGTCACTTCCAAAAGTTTTTTCCTGCCCTGTTTATTTATTAATTTTTTGTGCGATAGGAACATTACCCATAAGATCTACTCTCTTAGCAAATTTAAAGTATCATACAGTATGGTATTATTAACTATAGGCACAGTGCTATATAGTAGATCTCTTAAGACTTATTCATCTTGAATAACTGAAACTTTGTGCCCTTTGGCATTTTGTTTCCCCCTCCCACCAACCCTGGCAACCATCATTCTACTCTCTTCTCCTGTGAGTTTGATTATTTTAGATTCATCACATAAGTGATGTCTTATAGTATTTGTCCTTCTGTGCCTGACATATCACTTAGCATAAGTGATAGGTGCATTTATGCTGATGCAAATGGCAGGAATTCTTTCTTAAAAAAGAATAATATGGCTTCCCTGGTGGCGCAGTGGTTGAAGGTCCGCCTGCCGACGCAGGGGACACGGGTTCGTGCCCCGGTCCGGGAAGATCCCACATGCCGCGGAGCGGCTGGGCCCGTGAGCCATGGCCGCCGAGCTTGCGCGTCCGGAGCCTGTGCTCCGCAACGGGAGAGGCCGCAACAGTGAGAGGCCAGCGTACCACACACACACAAAAGAATAATATTCCATTGTGTGTGTGTGTGTGTGTGTGTGTGTGTGTGTGTGTGTGTGTGTATGTATATCTATCTATCTATCTATCTCACATTTTTAAAATCCATTCACCCATGACAGACACTTAGGTTGTTTACATGTCTTGGCTATTGTGAATACTGTTGCAACGAAGTGCAGATATCTCTCTGAGATACAGATTTCAATTCCTTTGGATATATACCGAGGACTGGGATTACTAGCTTGCGTGGTAGTTCTATTTTTAGTTTTTGGGTAACTGCCATACTGTTTTCCATAATGGCTGCACCACTGCATAGTCTCACCAACAGCGTACAAGGGTTTCCTTTTTTCCACATCCTCCGCAACACTTATCTTTGTTTTTTTGGATAATATCCATCTCAACAGGTGTGAGGTGATATTGTGGTTTTGATTTGCATTTTTCTGATGTTAAGCATATATAAACACAATGGAATATTATTCAGTAATGTTTTGTAGTCAAACGTGTATCATATATGTATAATTACATATTGTAAATATATATAATTTATTATAAATAAATACGTGTATTATATATATTTATATGCCTAAGCCCCTCTACGGTCCTTTGATAACATGGCTTTGAATGCCTGTCTACATTTTGATTAAAGTTGACTACATGGCAAATTATCTGAAACATTTTTTATCTGCTTGTAATATATTTGGAATCAGCCTCCAGCTCTGTTCTTTTTGCTAAAAATTGCTTTGGCTACCTGGGATCTTTTATGTTTCCATATGAATTTTAGGGTTGTTTTTCTATTTCTGAAGAAAATGCCATTGAGATCTTGACTGGGATTGTATTGAATGTGTAGATCACTTTGGAGAAAATATTTACAAACAACATATCTATATAAATTTAAATAATTGTTTGGTCATCTTGCCTACATACTCAAACTTATTATTAAATAGTAAACCCATGAATTGTTAAGAGACTTTTTAAATGATCACATCTCTGATTAGAAGTGAAAGTGGCAGCACTGAAAGTATAGGATAGAGTATGATTTATCAAGAAGGGGTTTGGACTAGGTGTACAGAGACCTGGGTTCTAGTCTCCGCTTAGTCACAAGTATGCTGTGTGATCCGGGCCTGTTTCCTATTCTCAGATTATTATAGGAGGGGAAGATTCATAATGTCCTGTATTAGCTAGAATAATTTATGTTGCAAGGACAGAAAAACCCAGCACAAGTTAGCTTAAAGGAGAAGGGATTTTCTGATATGTATAGATGAGCCTTATGAAGATAATACGCAAACTTATGCAATACGATTTTCAAAGGAGGCATTTAAGACTCAACTTTTTTTTTTCTTTAAAGCAGAACTATAATATTAGCATCTCTGGCCTTATTTATTCCCCCAAGTTACTGAGACCAATTATAGGAATATTGTAGTAAGTTTACAATACTGGGTAGGAAGTGTCTAGTTCTATAATATCTGAGGAGAACAAAATATTACCTGTTATATCAATAATAATGTGTTTAAGATGAAACACTTATCATTGAGAGTTTATAAAAAGTGCTTCAGATAATTTGCCATGTAGTCAACTTTAATCAAAATGTTGACAGGTATGCAAAGCCATGATGTCAAAGGACTATAGAGGGCCTTTGGCATATATATATATATATACACACATACATATGTATAATATGTAATACGTATACTTATAATATGTAATTTTATATATAGAGATACGTGTTTGGCTATAAAACATAACATAGCATCTTTACATTTTGTCTAGTGTTGATGCATCCTACTCATATTACATTATTTAGCAATATAACTGCACACTGGCCAGTGATCCCCTGATGAACTGTGTATGGCAAGCCATGCTTCCCATGATAAGCTGTGTTAAGTGTCTCACAGTCTAAATAAACTCCCCACAATGGCTTGGGAGCCAGTATGAGGCAAAGTTTATCATTTTTGGTTCCTTGTGAAGAATCAGTAAGAACATTCTGTTTACTTAGGCAAAGAAGTGCTTTTGATGGTTCTGGGTTCCTGAAGGCAGTGGGGAGATCCAACTGCTTAATATTAAGAGATTGTGAATGTCCTTCTCTTGCTTACGCTTTCTTTCGAAGAATCTATTCTTTCCTGTTCTTCACCTCTCCGTGAACAACAGCTGCATACACATCCCTTACCCTGACACTTGGAAATCAGACAAGTAGCCTTTTCTTACTGCCATAAATGCCACTCAGTGAACCCACCACTAGGTCATGCTCATGTGCAGTGCAATCTGTTTCCTCCCTCTTGCGCTCTAGCCTCACCTCCGTAATGACTGGAGCCGGAGCGGCCCTCGGGGAGTCTGTTGTTCTACACTTAGGCTTTTGTCGGATAGTAAACATAAAGCCATTATTTTCCAAGTAAGCGGGTTATACAAACATGAAATTTCCAAGTTGGAAAATTTTCTCATCTAGGATCAAACTCAGTCGGTGGAATTAACTTCTTATACTTTATGAGAGAATATTTAATGATGGAAAATATCCTGATGTTATTTGCTCATATAGAATACAATGCTTTTAAGAACACCTCCACCCCATACAATCCCTCTCTTCCATGTGCTGTTAAGGAAAACCGATGCTCTCTTCCCAGGCTCTATAGAGGGCATATTATAATAATCCCAAAGTCGACAGCATGAGAGAGAGGATGAAGAAACTTGAAGATAAAGATTAGGAAGCATTGCTAATATAAAATAAATCATAGTAAAAAATAAACCGGCTCTAAAATTATTTTGTTAGTCACTGGGAATATAGGAATAAATAAGTAATGAATCTCAGCAGATTTCACATTTAAAAAGTAGGCTGTACCTTACCACTCCAAAATTATGACCTAGTGCTATTTTCTTCAAGTGTTCAGAAAACCATACCCATAGTCCAAATGTTCTACCTCTCAAAACACTCATGGGTTAAATTTAGACAGAAGGACACGGGTCAGAGTTTGTGGTTTATCGTGTTTACTATGCCAGTGCAAGTGAAGCCTTCTCTTTTTAAAGCATGCTTCCTGCCACGAGTTCAATCGAAGAAAGCTGAGAATGCCCACCCCAAGCATTCCTTTCTGCCTTTGAAATCAATTCTGAATTTACCTTTCAGTGCCTAGCACAGTGCCTGGAGCATAGTGGGGCCTCAAAAACTATTTGTTGCAAGGGTGAAGAAATGAATGAATAACTCCCTCTTTGAATATGCTGTGTTTCATCCTGCTCTGCCTCTCAGGGAAGGAAATTCCACTGGTGCTACCATGGATCAGACGACTTGACCTTGGGTTTTCCTCTTTGAAATTTCAGGGAGTGTCTCCTAGGTCTAATGTGCGTAGACAAGTCCATGTTGCTCGTTTCCACAGCCGAAAGATGCTGACGACCAAGAGCGTGTGTTCTGGAGTCAGACAGGCCCACCTCGGCGGTCCCAGCTGTGTGATCTCAAGCTCAGAGAGCCATTTCCTCCCTTGTAACATGGGTTGGGACAATGCCTCCCTCGTAGGCTGGTTGGGAAGACCGAATGGGAAAACATATTGAACGAACTCAACATGCTGCCTGGCTCACAGTAAACACATAGGACATTTATTATTATTGTTTTAATTTTGCACCTGTGAGAAAGAATCTTGCTTTCTAAGGTTTATTTTCATAAGCCTCCCAACCCCCAAGATCATCCTCTTTTCCTTTTTTCTAGAGGGTCAGTGACCATTAGTACTGCATATAGTATAGGGACTGTCCACTCTTGTTCTGAATGACATTTTCACCTTTGATGTCTTTGGTATTTTATTGCTCCTTTTGCCCACAGCAATATATTGGGATCTTAATTCAGGGAGCAGCATACAGTGATTGTTATAACCCTTTCTTAGTTTTAACTGATGGCTCAGGGTCCTTCACTTATAAATATTACTTGGATATTTCTTCCCAAATGCAATTCTTCCCATATGTGTAAGCTACGGCTCACCCAACAACGGAACGTTCTGTGATCGCAACATTTAGTTAACCATTTCAGTTTTACATTTCAAAACTGCCTTCTATCTGGCAACAATGAGTGGCATTTTCAATGCTGAAGATTTTAAGAAAACACTAACTCTGACCAGCACCAGTATTGGTTACAGGAAGAAACATTAGTAGCATTACCCCTTTCTGTTTGTGGTCTTTAAACTAGTCCCCTGTCATGGTGGTTAGGGTTTGTTTTATTGATTTTTTTGAATAAATTTGTATATTATAAGAACATTGACTCTGCTGTCATATTTATGGCAAGATTCTTTTAGTTTGGTTTTAATTTTGTTTATACATTTTTGAAGTTCCATGTTTTTATCTAATTAACTCTAGTATATTTTTTTTGCTCTGTGATTTCTTTTGTTGCAGTTAAACTTAGAAGTTCTGAGTACTGAATTCACATAAAAGTTCACCAGAAATTTCTTCTTGGGGAAGGGTAACCTGGGACGCAGTGAGAGAGTAGCACTGACATATATACACACTAGCAAATGTAAAATAGATAGCTAGTAGGAAGCAGCTGCATTGCACAGGGAAATCAGCTTTGTGACCACCTAGAGGGGTGCGATAGGGAGGGTGCGAGGGAGACGCAAGAGGGAGGGGATATGGGGATATCTGTATATGTATAGCTGATTCACTTTGTTATACAGAGAAACTGACACAACATTTTTCATTTTTTTTTTTTTTTTTTTTTTTCCCAGACCAGGGCGCGAACCCGGTTCCCCTGCATCGGCAGGCGGACGCGCAACCACTGCGCCACCAGGGAAGCCCTGACACAACATTGTAAAGCAACTATACTCCAATAAAGATGTTTAAAAAAATAAATAAAGTGCCTGGTACTCAGGAAAAAAAATTTCTTCTTCTTTTTTTTTTTTTTTTTTGTCGGTACGTGGGCCTCACTGTTGCGGCCCCTCCCGTTGCGGAGCACAGGCTCCGGACGCGCAGGCTCAGCAGCTGTGGCTCACCGGCCCAGCCGCTCCGCGGCATGTGGGATCTTCCTCGACCAGGGCACGAACCCGTGTCCCCTACATCAGCAGGCGGATTCTCAACCACTGCTCCACCAGGGAAGCCCAAAAATTTCTTCTTGATATTAATGATTGCCTTTAAAATTTTTTGTCACATCAAATTTATCATTCCATCTACCATTTCTTTGGTAGATGTAATAGCTAGAACTTGACTTAAAAAGAGGTAACAAATTTTCTTAGCACCATTTATTGAATAAATCTTCTCTACAGATTTGACTTGTAAAGGCAAGCTTATCATATGCTCAATTTAAAAAATAGTACCTAATATTTTTAGTATTCTAGTATCTCTTAACATGTTGATACTAGGAAAAGAATGAAATTTTATATGACAGGGTTATTTTTTGGTGTGGAGGAGTGGATATAGTCCCAGTGTCTAGAGTAGTTCCTGGCATATAGTAAGTGCTCAGTTTTACTGAATGAAAGGGTTTGCAAATTTGAGTTAATTATTTGATAGAATATTCTCTTCCCACCACTCCCCCCATGGTTATTGCTTGCTTCAGGCTTTCTATTTCTTAAGACAAGTAATATATTTCTACACAATTTGTGTATTCACCAAATACCACTGAACATCTCCCTGTGGAACCAGCACTAAATATTAAGATTTAAATTTTATTACCATAGCATTTTCTACAATCTAAAAGTTTTTTAAAAATTAAAATAATTCATCCCTATATGTTCCTATATCTTCTTTCTCACAGTAAATTTGTTATTCCATTTAATTTTTCCTTGATTGAATTTTTAGTCTTTTCTGTTTTCATTTTTTCTTTTTTTTTGCTTCTTCTTAATTTTTTTTTAATAAGCAGAAACGGAAATGATATAATTTATAGTTCTAAGAATTTACTCTTTTAAAATAGCATTACATTTTTCTAATATTTTGTGTGTGACTTTTAAAATTAATTTTTTTTCATTGAGGTGCAATTGATTTACAATGTTGTGTTAGTTTCAGGTGTACAGCAAAGTGATTCAGCTATATATATTCTTTTTCAGATTCTTTTCCTTTATAGGTTATTACAGAATATTGAGTATAGTCCTCTGTGCTATACAGTAGGTCCTAGTTGGTTATCTATTTTATATATAGTAGTATGTACCTGTTAATCCTAAACTCCTAATTTATCCCTCCCCCACTTTCCTCTTTGGTTACCATAAGTTTGTTTTCTATGTTTGTGGGTCTATTTCTGTTTTGTATATAAGTTCATTGGTATCTTTTTTTCTTAGATTCCACATATAAGCGATATCATTTGATATTTGTCTTTCTCTGTCTGTCTTACTTCATTTATTATAATAATCTCTAGGTCCATCCAAGTAGCTGCAAATGGCATTATTTCATTCCTTTTTATGACTAAGTAATATTCCATTCCAATATCTATGTATCTATGTATCTATACCACATCTTCTTTATCCATTCATCTGTCAATGGATATTTAGGTTGCTTCCATGCCTTGGTTATTGTAAATATTGCTGCAGTGAACATTGGGGTGCATGTATCTTTTTGAATTGCAATTTTCTTTGGATATATGCCCAGGAGTGGAATTGCAGTGTCATATGTTAGTTCTATTTTTAGTTCTTTAAGGAACATCCATACAGTTCTCCATAGTGGTTGTACCAATTTCCATTCTCATCAACAGTTAGGAGGGTTCCCTTTTCTTCACACCCTCTCCAGCATTTATTTTTTGAAGACTTTTTGATGGTGGTCATTCTGACCAGTGTGAGTTGGTACATCACTGTAGTTTTGACTTGCATACCTCTAATAATTAGCGATGTTGAGCATCTTTTCATGTGCCTTTTGGCCATTTGTATGTCTTCTTCAAAGAAATGTCTATTTAGATCTTCTGCCCATTTAAAAGTTTATTTTTAGTCTTTATTTTTAACAAAAGTATTTACAACTATAGCCTTATTTTTTATAGAGTTTTGGTGACAGTTGATAAATTTTGCCCTTGTTTGAATAATTTTTTTGTCTTTCAGGTTTTTTTGAGATATAATTGATATATAGCACTGTATAAGTTTAAGGTGTACAGCATAATGATTTGACTTACATCATGAAATGATTATCACAATAAGCTTAGTGAACTTTCCTCATCTCATATAAGATATAAAATACAAGAAATGAAAAAAATATTTTTCCTTGCGATGAGAACTCTTAGGATTTACTTGTTTAACAACTTTCACAAATAACACACAACAGTGTTAATTGCATTAATCATGTTGTACATTGTATCCTTAGTACTTATTTTTCTTATAACTGGAAGCTTGTACCTTTTGACCACCTTCATCTAATTCCCCCTCCTCCACCCCCCACCTCTGGTAACCACAAATCTACTCTCTTTTTCTATGAGGTTTTTTGTTTGTTTGTTGAAGTATAATTGACCTACAACACTATGTTAGTTCCCCATGGTACACAACATAGTGATTCAATATTTCTATGCATGTTAAAATGATCATCATATTAGGTATAGTAATGATCTGTCACCATCAAAGCATTACATTATTGTTGACTCTATTCTCCACATTGTACATTTCATCCCCATGGCTCATTTATTTTGTAACTAGAAGTTTGTACCTCTTAATTTCCCTCAGCTATTTCACTCATCTTGTTTTATTAATATTGTAATTATCCTATAACTTTCTATCCAGTTAGACCCAACATTTATTCCGACTGTCCAGTAGTAACTGGAGTGTAGAGAGGTACACATGTTGATGCAAATGTGTTCATTATATTATTCCAATATTTCGTGAAGTCTTGGAAACTGAAGATGTCAAAGGCTGAGAGGGGCATACTAAATTCAGGGTAAGGTGGGACCAGTAGGTGGGAGCCAGAACGTGCAGGGCTTCTTAGGACACAAAAAAGAGTCAGAATTCTGTTCCAAGAGCAGTGGGTAGCAATTGGAGAATTTTAAGGATGGTGCCATGTTTTATGGTTGCTGCATGAAGAGTCTATCAAAGGAGGCTAAGACAAAAGTTAGGGAGATCAATTAGGAAGTTATAGAAGCAGTCAGAGGTGGGAAGAATGATGGATACTTGGGCTAAGGATGTGATGGTAGAAATGAGCAAATTGGATGAAGAAGAGACATTTTGAAAGTAGAGTTGATGGAACTTTTGTTAGATTAAATATGGATTATGCAGGAAAGGAAATAATTGAAATAAATCCTAGGTTTTTTTTTGTTTTATGCCCAGCCGCTCCGCGGCATGTGGGATCTTCCCGGACCGGGGCACGAACCCATGTCCCCTGCATCGGCAGGTGGACTCTCAACCACTGTGCCACCAGGGAAGCCCTAATTCCTAGTTTTTGGCTTGAGTATTGGATGAACAGTTGGCCACTTAGGGGAATGGTGAGAGCTGGGAAAATAATGTTTTGTGGGGAAAGGAGGAAAGAGTGAGATTTTAGCCACCTTCATTTAAGCTATATATAATACATGTAAGGGATTTTACTACCCACTTCTCCCAATTTCTAAGTTTAAAAAATCTTATATTTGTAAATTCAGGCTATTGTATACAGTTTCTAGTTATGTAACCTAAGGCAATTTACTGAACCTCTTTGTGCCTCCATTTTCTCATCTGGAAAATAGGGATAATAATGGTACCCATCTTGTAAGTTTTATTGTTGAGATTAAATGAGTTCTCACAGTAAGAGTGTCTAGCACATTCGAACAATCAATAGAAGTTATTACTATTACAGTTGGTTTATATGTTTGATCTTTGAAATTTGCTTGGGAAATTTGCATTTCATTTTTCTACTTATTTATATTATTACTCAGAAAACTGTTTAATAGATTCAGGGTATTCTACCATAATTCTTTTAAAACATTTTTTAATTGAAGTATGATTGACGTGTAACATTCCATTAGTTTCAGGTGTACAACATCATGATTTTACATTTGCATAAGTTGTGAAATGATCATCAGAATAAGTCTAGTTTCTATGGTCACCATCTGTCACCATACAAAGTTACAAAAAATTTTTTCTTGTGATGAGAACAACTTTCAAACTTGCAATATGATATTATAGACTATAGTCACCATTACATCCCCATGATGTATTTATTTTACAGCTGGAAGTTTGTACCTCTTGATCCCCTCCATCCATTTCATCCACTCTCCAACCATCCTCCCCTTTGGTTATCACCAGTCTGTTCTCTGTATCTATGAGTTTTGTTTGTTTTTTAGACTCCACATATAAGTGAAATCATACAGTATTTGTCTTTCTTTGTCTGACTTATTTCACTTAGCATAATACTCTCAACTTCATCCATGTTGTTTCAAATGGCAAGATTTTATTCTTTTTTATGACTAAGTAATATTTCATTGTATATACAAATAACACATATTCTGTATTCACTCATTTGTCAATGGACACTTAGGTTGTTTCCATATGCTGGTTATTGTGAACAATCCTGCACTGAACATAAGGGTGCATATATTTTTCCAAATTAGTGTTTTTGTTTTCTTCAGATAAGTACCCAGAAGTGGGATTGCTGGATCATATGGAAGTTTTATTTTTAGTTTTTGAGAAAGCTCCATACTGTTCTCCACAGTGGCTGCACCAATTTACATTCCCACCAATGGTGCACGAGGGTTCCCTTTTCCCCACATCCTTGCCAACACTTGTTTTTTTGGTCCTTTTTTGATAATAGCCATTCTGACAGATGTGGGGTGATATCTCATTGTGGTTCTACCACCATTCTTTTTTTTTTTCTTTTTTTAAAATTTATTTTTGGCTGTGTTGGGTCTTAGTTGCTGCATGCGACCTTTCTCTAGTTGCGGCGAGTGGGGGCTACTCTTCATTGCTGTGCACGGGCCTCTCATTGTGGTGGCTTCTCTTGTTGCGGAGCATGGCCTCTAGGCATGTGGGCTTCAGTAGTTGCAGCATGTGGGCTCAGTAGTTGTGGCAAATGGGCCCTAGAGCGCATAGGCTCCAGTAGTTGTGGTGCACAGGCTCAGTAGTTGTGGCTCATGGGCTCTAGAGTGCAGGCTCAGTAGTTGTGGTGCACGGGCTTAGTTGCTCCGTGGCATGTGGGATCTTCCTGGACCAGGGATCGAACCCGTGTCCCCTGCATTGGCAGGCAGATTGTTAACCACTGCGCCACCAGAGAAGTTGAGCCGCCATTTTTTTTTTTTTTTTTTTTTTTTTGCGGTACGCGGGCCTCTCACTGTTGTGGCCTCTTCT
>NC_041220.1:26847065-26858926 GCF_002837175.3 Physeter macrocephalus | reverse complement strand
GCATGAACCCGTGTCCCCTGCATCGGCAGGCGGATTCTCAACCACTGCACCACCAGGGAAGCCCCACCATTTTTTTATAGAATACTTTCCAATAATTAGGTTTTTATTTTTGAATTAAATCTTGACCACTGTGCCTTCTAATATTTTCCAGAAGGACATGTGACTCTTGTTCGTTTGTTTTTAGACCTGACATATGAAGGAATATTCTGTTGCCTTCTCACACTGGAAGCATCTTAGCTGGGATATCAAACTTTTAGTTCACAGACCAGACTTTTTCCTGAAAAACGTGTGCGGCTATGGTTCTATTACCTCGGACCTTTCTCGTTTAAATAAAAGCCAACCGGATTTCATCCTTCTTGTAGCTAACCTGTGTTTTCTGTTTAGATATTTAATAGGATGTTTTTCCTTTGTCCTTATATTTCAATACTTTATGCTAATGCACATGTGTCTGTGTGGATCTTCTTTCATTAATTTTCTCTCAACAACATAAGACCTTGAAGGGCAGCAAAGCTAGTGAAAACCGTCATGTTCCTACACCAACAGATGTTCTTTCACACATTAAACCAATGGCATTCATGAAACCATACCTCCAGCAAATACTGCCATTGACTCCTCCCTATCTCTGTTCACCCAAGAAGCAACGTGCAATCGCCAGAACATCTTTATTGCTCCTTTATTTTCTGGGATATATAGCTTCAAAACAAACATGTGGTTGGGGATATAGTACTCTGCTGGTCTCAGAGAAGACACCATCTGCCTAGGAGAAGGGAAATGGCCTCTTTTCTAATTAGTAAAGGGTGCTGGGTCACTGACCTGGATGGCCATAGAAGGGTCTTTTCCTCTCCTTCTAGGTAAATAGGGCTGCTCTTTTTCAAGAGGTAAAAATATGGCTAGGCTCTGAATTTTTGTGTTTTCTTCAGATTCGCTCCATTTATGAAAATTCATCCCTAACTCTAGCAATAGATAATTGCCTTTATTTTCATTTTGCATGTGTCCGTGGGAATTAAATGGGAGCTTGGGACAAGCCGTTAGGAGTGGTTTCCTTGACACACCATTTTAAACTGCAAAGTCTCTTTGATTTTAATTTATACATCAGTGTTTCCATATTGCCCAGTCTCAGAAAAATGTTTCTCAGAATTTACATGCCATTTTAGGTCTCTATATTTTTTTAGACTAAACATGTTTTCTGTATTTTTTAGGCCTCAAACTGCAATTTACATTATCTGAATTGTTTGCCTACTTAGATCACATTCTCTAGACAGTGCTCAACTCTTTACTAGGCTGCAGATAAATAGGCTTATACACAAAATCTTCTATTTATAAAATCTCTCTTTGGGATAACAGCATGCTTTTTGCAATTCATAGATCTCGTCTAGCTTTGGATGCCCAACTTTGAATATTCTTAATTACAAACATGAATGTTCCCCTAAAGGAATACCTAATTTACAGTGATGTACAACATATATATTGGACATCATATATATATGGTATATATATTACACAATAATGTTTATTTTTATTTGTTTTGTTTGAAAGAAATTTGCTCTCATATGTCTATAAATCTGATGCCAGAGAAGTCTTTTATGCTATAATAATATCTGTGAATCCTACCAGTTGTTCATTTCATCTCTGTGTCCATTTCTCTGAGTATATGAAATGGAGGGAAGGAAAACATTTTATTTCAACCAATAGAATTCAAAGTAGGCAAATGTGGTGCACTCAAGATTTTAGCCCTTTACAAAAAAAACAAGGTTTTCCATTAGCAAAAGTATGATAAAAGAAGGGAAAGATGCAGCCCAGAGCAGAAGGTCTAATGTGAAGAAGGAGGACCCTAGAGAGGGGTTTCTCTCTTATTCTGAGCACAGACTCTAGGGTGGCCCAGACTCAGCTGTCTTCTCCCCATTACCACCACACCTCATGTCCCCATCTTATTAAAAACATGTGCATTGCTTGCTTCTCAAAAAGGGAGTTTCTTTAGAAAGTATACATATAAGGCCAAGAAATTATTTTTCTCCTTTCAAAATTCTGTACCAAAAGTGCCTTCCTTTATCTTTTTGATGTCTTGTAAAGCATATATATATAAAATTTATTTTTAAAAATATATTGTATATGGGCTTCCCTGGTGGCGCAGTGGTTGAGAATCCGCCTGCCGATGCAGGGGACACGGGTTAGTGCCCCGGTCCGGGAAGATCCCACGTGCCGCGGAGCGGCTGGGCCCGTGAGCCATGGCCGCTGAGCCTGCGCGTCCGGAGCCTGTGCTCCTCAACGGGAGAGGCCACAACAGTGAGAGGCCCGCGTAACACACACACACAAAAAAAAATATATATATATATATAGTATATAATTTAAATTATATATATAATTTAATATATACATATAATTTATTTTTCAAAATATAAATATTTTGGGGTCTTTATGTCAGTTTTGGGTTCCATTCATTCATTCTTTCTTGCAACAAACACTTATCAATCATCTGTAAGTTCTAGATGTGACCTTGACCCTGGAAGTTCCACAGCGATTGAGGCATCATTAAGGAACTTAAGGGCTTTATATTTTCAAATGGAAGACAAACCTGTACCAAACCAATATAATGATCTATACAATAAAATATTATAAGAAATTTAACTGAACCATAGACACAGATATTGGGTATCATGGGGCACAAGGAAAACTGGTCAATGGTATTAGAATGGGGGTGGAAGGTGGCTTTGAAATGTTGTAAGAGAATCCAGACCCCAGTAGTTTTTCATATCACAGTGCTTTTATGGGTGGGTGTGAGTGTTCAATTTTAGTGATTTCATGCTTAGAAAAAATAGCCTGAACGCTTCTCATACTGATTATTGAAGAAGAAAGTATAGTCAGCTCATAATATGCTAGATGCAAATGCTGAGATTCACGCCTCTCCCTTCAGCATGCTTCGGGGAAACACTCTAAATAGCTGAGATTCTTAAAAAGCTGGGCTATCTAGTTGATCCATATTTTTCTATAAATATTACAAAACACAAAAGACGGTGTCTATTTTGAAGAAGAACTAGGAAAGCCTGTGATCCTTTTCTGTCGCTCCGAGGGTACGGATAGTCTGAGTTGCATAGAATGTATTTCCATTTCCTCACCGAAAAAGATAATCTAACATTTTGAGAAGCCCTGGGAAGTAAAAAATTTTTCTTTTGGATACTTTTTTATTAGGTTAAAAACAAAAAACAAAAAAAAACCACCCTTTCAACTTTTGTTGCAAATTTCCTCTGAAAATATACCTTTGAACACTGATTACATTTTTGTCACACTGGAAAATAGCATGATTTCACTCCCTGTACCCCATGGCTTGCCAGTGCAAAAGCAAGAATTACTTTGTGGGCCACCACCATGGGGAGAAAATGGCTTCTCTTGCATGGCATAACACAGCTTCAATCATTGCAGCTCTCTCTCACCCTTGCTTAAGTATAGCTCAGGAGCTAGGTGGAGTTGTTGCTAAATGAGAAACACTGTTTTCCACAGAGAGCTTGTGGGACACCCAAGTAGGCCACCAGGGTGTTAGGGAGAACCAGAAAAACAAAGGTATGAGGCCTCTTCTCCCACTGCACCCTCCAATTGCAGGGCTATCAAACCAGAGCCCTGAATGGGCCAGTGGCTGAAGGCTTTGGGGTTTGGATAAGAGAAGGAACAGGAGGGCGGAAAGCAACATTACAGAAAACAGATCCAATTAAATACCCAAAGCAAGTTCAAGATGTTTCAAAAGCTCTCCTGGTGAAAAAAAAGAAAATCCTGTTTTGCTTTCCATGAAAAATTCATGAAACAAAACCTAGGAATTTCTCACAGTGCACGCAGGCGGATGGGTGTTTCCACTTCAGAGCCAGCTGAATGAGAGACAAGTGATGTGAAATACTGTTTCTGCGAATAGGAATACAGGGTACACTTAGATGCTCAGGAACCCTTTGTCCTTACGGCCTTCTTTTAATATGCAGCAAGCTCTCCTGAGGCAAAGGCAGTTCTCAGAACCTCAGCCTGGAAATTGAAGACAAGATATCAAGGGGCAGATTAAAATTTTGCCTTATCTTTAAGCAGAGCATCTGGCTGATGATCTCACTGCTCAGAAAAAAAAATCACTTCAGTTTAATAAACATGTTTGGCTGCAGAATTCCCTTGAAGGAGTTCCCTGAGCATTTCTTGGGTATACATGGATTGTTGAGTTAGAGCCCCTTCCTAAGGTACGAGGAGCTGCATCCTCTTGTGATGGCCAGTCTCTCTACCAGCATCCCTGAGGGAGACTAAGTCGATCGTTTCAAACACACCGGAAAGAACTCGCAGTACAATGTAGCTGTTTGTTGCACGGGGGCTGATGGGAAGTGCACAGATGGGTAGTCAGAAACTGCACAAAGAGGATGTTTCCAAAACTTCCAAACAGGCTCCCATCCCCTTCATTCCTTGCCTAAGTGTAAGTGAGCACAGGCATCTTCCCAGTGGTTTCAGATAATCAAGACACCATTGGTAGGAACAAGAAGTTATGAAAATAGTTTCTGCTTTTCATGTTGCGGTCTGATTCCTCTCATTCTTAAGTTAAGGGTCATTCTGCTTCTTTTTCCTCCCTTTTGTGCTTCTCTGCCCAACCACTTTTCACCCATTCAACTTCCTGCTCCTCTCTTGCATCCAGTTCTTTGTATGACTTGGCACCTCGGGCCTTCACATGTACGGAATACTTTTTGAGCAAATATTTTATTGAATTTCCTGAAAATACACAGGTAGAATGAAAATAGGGCCATGTAAATAAAGACAGTGGAGTGCTTATGTTTACTAGAAAACGTGCAGAAATATGCTGGTGTAGGGTTCTCTGATTCTGTCTCCACTCTTGATTCTTTTCAGTGTTAAAAATGCCATTGGACAGGGCTTCCCTGGTGGCGCAGTGGTTGCGAGTCCGCCTGCCGGTGCAGGGGACGCGGGTTCGTGTCCCGGTCCGGGAGGATCCCGCGTGCCGCGGAGCGGCTGGGCCCGTGGGCCGTGGCCGCTGGGCCTGCGCCTCCGGAGCCTGTGCTCCGCAGCGGGTGAGGCCACAGCAGTGAGAGGCCCGCGTGCCGGAAAAAAAAAAAAAAAAAAAATGCCATTGGACAGAAATAAACTCACAGCCATTTTTACTTGATTTTCTGAACACCAATTTCTGTAGTAATATATTTTCTGAAGTTCAGAACAGTCTGTTCTTCCATAAGGTGATGGTTGCCTTCCTCATAAATTCCCTGTTATCCAAAAAAAAAAAAAAAAAAAAAATCACATGATGAAAGAGTTGCTTCAGTGGAAAAGATATGGTTCAGAGTTAGAGAAATAAAGTTAATTTTTCTAGTGGTAATGTAAATAAATGGGTGCATGCTTTAAAAAATACCTATATCGTGCGTAGATATATAATCTAAAATTTATTCAGCGAGTCAGCATCTGACTACATCTAACTTTTCCTATTGTCACCAATACTTAACCCATCATCTTCATACATTTAATCATTATTACTTTTGTCATTCATCAGTAGGATAAACCAAGTGAAAAGCCACTAGCCAAAATATCTGTGTCATTAGGGCAATGGCTTTCTTCTCACCCAGGTGCTAATACCTGTTCACAATTGTCCTGTTACTTAAAGCAGTCTCGTACAAGCAAATCATGCTTTCTCATTAGTCAGGTTCATTATATCGCCTCGGTTTTGTGGAAAGTTGGACTGCATTGCAGATGCAAAATGGAAGCCCTGAGTTAAAGTTAAATATAAGTTGATTTTGGATCAAAACAAGCAGGCCTTTTGAGGTTGAAATGTTATCTGTTGACATTCACTGAGGATCTTTTATTCCTTTTCATGCTATAAACCATTGAGACAGGAGCCAAAAATGGTCTTTCCTAAGGAACGCTCCGTCTTTCTCCTGGGACGTTTATTTCTGTTTTATTTTCATCTTTTCTTTTAAATGGGATTCAAACACTAACTTTATATTTCCCTATTTATAATTGTTTAGAACAGCACATTAAAAAATAATGAGACAGGGCTTCCCTGGTGGCGCAGTGGTTGCGCGTCCGCCTGCCGATGCAGGGGAACCAGGTTCGCGCCCCGGCCTGGGAGGATCCCACGTGCCGCGGAGCGGCTGGGCCCGTGAGCCATGGCCGCCGAGCATGCGCGTCCGGAGCCTGTGCTCCGCAACGGGAGAGGCCACAGCGGAGGGAGGCCCGCATACCACAAAAAAAAAAAAAAAAAAAAAAATAATGAGACAATGACTATGTTTCAAATTCTTTTTTTAAATTTTATTTTATTGAGGTATAGTTGATTTACAACATTGTGTTAATTTCTACTGTATAGCAAAGAGATTCAGTTATACATATCCATATACATTCTCTTCCATATTCTTTCCCATTATGGTTTATCACGTGTCTCAAATTCTGGTGGATATACTTTTAAAGTATACTTGCAGGTAAGTTTGTAGTACTGTGAAGAAGCTGCATAGATTTAATGAGGGTGAACCAGGTATTACTAAACAGCTTTTCCAAAAAGGGAACTCTACGTTAAAGGCGAGCAAGCGAAATTCCTTTTTTCCCCCTCCTAACTAAAGAGACAAGTTAACTTGCCAAGTGAAAACTCGAAGTCCCAAGAAATACCCTAAACACAGAAAAATAAGCACATAGATGAATGCCTCCCCTTTTCCTCCTTGGTTTGAGGCCGACTGACAGCACCAGGTGGCAGCCCTCGGGAGCTGCCCGCTGCAGATGCCCTACCTCACAGCCAAAAGCTGGCAGGAATTAAGTAGAAACATGTACTTCCTGTGGAGGGCAACGGTCAGCAGGTGGGATCAGCAGGCAGACTGCGTTCGGAGCCCGTCCTCCTGTGTGGTCATCTGGGCTGCCTTCCACGTGGGCACCCAGGGCCCGGAACAGGACGTTTGCTCAGCGTTCTGTTGGAAGCTGTTCAAATGCAATTATGCTGTATGTCGTTGCGGAATAGATGACTTAGAGGTTCCACGCAAATTGAATTTTGAGGCCAGCTTGAAATTACATTAGATCTGGGGGCTTTGACTAAAGCCTGTCTGAATCTCCCCTGCATTCCCCTTAGGGTCATCCTTCTTTAATCATTCACTAATGTTTTTCCGGTTAGGTCACTGATGAATAGATGACATAAGTCTTCTCCCCCCCGCTTCCTTTTTAGTATTGTACATAACGTTTTATTAATTCGTCCTTTTCGGCTGCTGTCAAGACAGCAAATATGAAACTGATTTCCGAACCCCAAGAAATTGACTTTTCTCATTCTGCTTTGTACCGTTAAGTCTCAAAGGCAAAGAACAATGACCAGAATGTGATAAAAGTGAGGTGCTCTGATGCTTAGCTGTTGTCTGTAAGAACACTTTTATCAACAGAGAGACACCAAAAGAATTAAACAGATCGGACTCATGAGAAAGATAAGAGCTTACCCCTCAGGCTGGGAAGCACAAATGCCCATTCTTAGATTAATAGCATCCTGTGTCTCTGATGATTACTTCACTCTTCTTGATATCCTATTAAAGCAATAAATGACGAATCTCAGAAAATTGTTAAAGGTACAGCAAAGTTAGAAAGCTTCCTCCATCCTTACATTGTCTCTGCAAACTTTAGCAGGTCGTGTAAGTATATTACCAACGCATTTGTTAGGTTGTAAAATTTCTTGGATAAATTATAGAGTCGGCTAAGCTATGCACAATAGCTTTATTTTCATCATTCAATCAAGAATCTATTAGGAAACTTTCGTGAGGAAGGTAGAGTTCATGATGTCCTCTACATCCTGTCATCAGAAGAGCTTAGTTAATAATATTCTAAAGCTGGGGAAAAGTGATGAATGGTTTGGGGGAAATTTGTTGGGGGGAGAACTCAGAAGACACTTGACGAAGACTGCTGGGTAGCCCGCTTGACAAAACTGATGTTTCAGCAAACTTGGCGTCATTTCCTATTAGTTTATTTATTTATTTATTTTAGATTCTTTTTTAATTAAAAATTTTAATTTTTTAATTAATTTAATTAAAAAAATTTTTTTATTGAAGTGTAGTTGATTTGTAATGTTTCAGGTGCACAGCAAAGTGATTCAGTTATATATATATATTTATATATACACATATATATCTATTCTTTTTCAGATTCTTTTCCATTATAAGTTATTCTTTTCCATTATAGGTTATTATCCCATTAGTTTTATACTGTATTCATTCAAGAAACATTTATTAGAGGGCTACTGTGTGCCAGGCTCTGGGTTGAACACTGGAGAGAGAATGATAAATAAGACACAGTCTCTGGCCTTAAGCAGATTATGGCTGAGTAGGGGAGACAGACACATAAATAAGTGATTTCAAAGCATTGTATGAGGCACCAGGGTACAGGGTTAACTGGTAGCATAAAGAAGGGACTTCTCAGCAGTACCTGGGGAGGTAGCTCCTTCAAATATATCAACTGTTTCTGTTACAGCTGTTAAAGTGATCAAGACTCCTACTCGCCTTGAAATACTTTTGAAGTTGAACACGCACACACATACACACATTGTGCGCATATGTATCCATGCATGTGTACATACTGGCAAATGTTCACTAAGTGAACACTTATGGAATCTGTCCCCCGATCCACAAGTAGAGTACGAGAGGATTCTGGAAGCTCCCTTGTTCCCTCTCTCATTGCCACTCTCTCCAAAGACAGTGACTCTTCTGTCTTCTAACACCAGCGTTTACTCTTGCCTGCTTTTAAATTTTATATAAAGAGAATCATACAGCAGGCCTTCTTTGATATATGGCCACTTTTCTCAATATTATATCTGTGAGATTCATCCCTGTTGAACAAACCGGTTGTAACAACGGTTTGTTCCTTCTCTGTGATATACAGCATTCTATTTTGTGAATATATCACAATTTATTTACCCATGCTTGTGTGATGGAATCTGGGTTGTTTCCTGTTTGGGCTGCTATAAATATTGTCTCTGTGAACATTCCTACACATGCCTTTTGGTGAACATATGCATTCATATCTATCGGGTATATACCTAGGAGTAGAATTTCTGGATCATAAGGCATGCGTATGTTCAGCTCTCACGGATACTGCCAACCAGTATTCCAAAGTGGTTTTTAGCAGTTTACATGACCACCGTCTACATCCTCGAGTTCCATTTGCTCCACACCCTCCCCAATGCTTGGCATTGTCTGTTTTTTCCACTTTAGCCATTCCCTTGGCTGTATGGTGGTCTCTCATTGTGGTTTTATTTATGAAACCTGGGAGTTTTTAAATGATAAAATCAGAGATGTGTTCCCACAGACAACTGCTCTGAAGAGAGAGCTGGAAAAGTTTTGGAAAGGAAGAGGTTCAGTAACTTAATCTGCTGTCCGTGGGACTTTGAGTGCTGTGGTACTGTTGCAATACTCAGAATTGTAAAGCATCTCCTCAATTCATGCCTCTTCCACAGTTTCTTTCATTTCATCATTCTGCTTTTTACCTTCCCACTGGCTTCTTCAAACTTTGGGAATAAGAATAAAAATGATGGTAATAGCTGACAATTTTGTGGGCTACTATTTGCCAGGCACTGTTCCACAGCAGCTTACAGGTACCCTCACAACAATTTTGTGAGTTAGATAGTGTTATTCCCTCCATTTTACAGGTGGAAGAGTAAGGCACAGAGATGGTGAGTAACTCATCCAGGTTACACAGGAAGTCGTGGAGCCTGGATTTGAACTGGGGTGGAGAGACTCTGAACCCAGGCTCTTGATTCTTATACCACCCTATGCTGGTGGAGCTTGAAGCCTGTGCCTTTTCTTTCCAGTGTGTATTTGTAGTTTTCAATAGAAACAGATTAGAGAATCATAGCTTCTCGATAGACATTCTCATCTAAAACAAATGCTCCATCAGTTACGGGAGACTTATTGGCAGTGTCCCCTGAGCTGTTGTTAGATGCTACAGTGCATGTAAGGTGAGGTGTTTAATAAGATTCTGCCCCTTGCATAGAACCCATAAACTTCCAAGTTCTTTTCCATCTATATTCTCACTTGATCTTCACAAAAGTCAACTGAGGAGAGAATTAAGACTGAGAAGTGAGTTGCCGAAGGGCAGATGGCAGGTGAGTAACAGAAGGAGGGTCTGAGTCTAGATTCAGATCCTGGGTCTTCCTGATGGACTTTAGAATGTGATGCGCAGAGTCAAATTTGAATACTAGGTGAAAAAAATGCAAAGGGTAAAATTCTGTATAATCCAGGCCAAAAGTTTCTTCAGGTTCTACGCATGAGTGTGTCTCTTAACTCTGTGAGCGAAAACCATCGATGCTGATTTTAATTTGCATTTGCCTATTGTAATTGGTTTTCTCCCCAAGTTTCTTGTCTGTTTTTTGGAGGGTAGGGGTTGTGTTTTTGTAGTACTGATATCTAAATGGCTTCATAAGGACTAAATTCAGTGATTCAATTACTAATGAACAGAAAAAATATATATATAAAAGTTTGACTTAATAGTGAATAATCACCAATAACCAAAAATTTAGTACAGTCCTTTTGTGTTTTTGGAGTCATAAAAGTCTACTCTTTTAGATTAATTACTACAGAAATCTAAAGAAGAATCTCTTCTTAGTGACTTTTATGCCATCCAGTGGACAACTCTGTAATTTTCCTAACACTTATTCACTAAAGAAAACAAACTTAATTTCCATGTGCCACCATGTTGATAAATGTTGTCTCTAAAAAAGGCATTAAGTATTTCAGTGCCACCCACCGTGTGAACACCTATGTCATATGTAACTTCCAGACTCACATCTGTCATGTTGACAGAAAAGGCAGGGTCAAAATTAAAATGTGAATCTGGTGGGCTCCACCACAATGATATTCCTTGTCTCCTTGCAAGAACTTCTCTGAAATCAGAAAAAACAGTCTTCCCATCCTTTCCCCACATTTTCCAAGTGACTCATAGAATTTTGTTGGAATTTGATAGGAGTCCCTCTTCTCAACTTTGCGCCCATGGAACCCCTGGAATCACCCACTTTGCGCCCAGGGAACCCAGGAATCACCCACTTTGTGCCCATGGAACCCCAGGAATCACCCACTTCTTTTTCATATTTGAGACTCTTCTAGGACATTAATGAAACCAATTAAGGGTGGTGTAAGCAGCATTTAAAGAATAGAATAGAATAGAATAGAATAGAATAGAACAGAATAGAAAATGGAGTGCCTACCATTGCGGCATGAAGCTTGTTTCAGTTGGAGGTGCATGGAGGTGTTATGATACTGAGTCCTGATGTGAGTATATTTCTTACCGTGGTTGTGTCTGTGCCAGTTATTTACCTTTTGTCTCTCAGCTCCAAACCCACCCTCTCTACACTGCTCTGTAACGTTGGCATTGGGATTCTCCTATGCTGTCGGGCTCTCGTTAGGCTCTGCAAGTAGGATGGGCTAGAGAGAGAGGAGAAGGTGGGAGGAGGGGAGAAGTCGCTTCCTTTCTGTTCTTCTGTCTCCCTCAGCATCGCTCCAGCAACAGCATCAGCTCCAGCCTCCAGCTTCTCTCACCTTCTTGCAGGTCTCCACCCGCAGAGGTCCCAGCCAAAATCAGGCGGTGCACCTCCTCAAATGTATGGACGTCAGCTCCTCAGAACCCTTTCTGCACGATCCTGGTTCTAACCCTGCCACCTCTTATTCTTTGTTCCCCCTCCCAAGACTAGGTAGCTGATTGTTGCAGTTATTATCTCTAGATATTATTTTAGTGCCCCCTTTCTGCCTTTCAACACAGTTAACCAATTCCTTGTTTTAAATCCCATTGTTTGAAATACCCACAGAGGGCTTCCCTGGTGGCGCAGTGGTTGAGAGTCCGCCTGCCGATGCAGGGGACACGGGTTCGTGCCCCGGTCTGGGAAGATCCCACATGCCGCGGAG
>NC_041220.1:26842483-26847025 GCF_002837175.3 Physeter macrocephalus | reverse complement strand
AAAAAAAAAAAAAAAAAAAAAAAAAAAAAAAGAAATACCCACAGAGATTTTCATTTTCTTGACTAAACCCTGAATGAGACATAGTCAAAAAAAAAAACTTGAAAAGCCATTGCTTTGGGCATTGACTCTTGAGTCTTTTTTCACTCGTATAGTGTGTATCACAGCAACTTGAGCACCTTGGTAAGATGCTTGGCTCACTTTGCTTTTTTTCCAAAAGGAAAAAAAAGCATAAAAAATGCATACGGTGTTGCTCATTTAATTTTAGAGTTGAAAGCATCTCAGCATTTATCTTGGCATTATGACACGGGATATCACATTATATCTAGGGAGGAGCTAAAGAGGAACTGGTACCAGATTTCCTAACACTTAGGGTATCCCAGCTGCAAGATGCGGTGCTGTGTTGGAAAGTTTTGGTGTCTATAACTGTATTACTCCCCACTCTCCAACACACAAATGAAGTGATGAGTCATTTACATTCACCCTGGGCAGTGGCTAGTGTTTGATTATGTGAATCCAGGACACCAAGAGAAGGCTACCATCTCTCACTAGGAAGAGGAACCGAGAGATCCAGCCTGTAGCCATGGTTTTCATCTGGCTGGCAAATACGTTTTGTTTGGCCCACAGAGTATTTTATTTAAATGTGAATTAGTTGCCAAGATGTAAAAAAGATCAGATTTCCAGGGTCTCCAGGAACTTAGGGAATACTGGATCTTCTTTCCCACAGGGCACCAAGTACTTTATGGGGCTTTTTTTTTTTTTTTTTTTTTTTTTGTCTAGTTTCCATAATCCCCCCTAGTCCTTTATACTTGGATTTTTATTCTTTCCTTTATGTTGCCTGCCTGGCTCCTGTGGGCATTTGTGTTTTGACTCTTGACCTAGAAGAAGCAAACTAGGCTGATGGGGGCTGGAGACAATGTGGCTTGGGAAAGAGGGAGGAGGAGGAGAAGTAAGATAGATAAAATAGATGCAGACTTGGACGAGTGAGCTAGGAGGTATCAGACAGCTGCCAAGGGAAAGGGTACTTGGGAACGTGTGAAGGAGAGTAAATGTGCTGTGTATAAAGTTGTGCTGTATCATCTACCCTGACTCTCCATCTGCCCACAAGAATATCAGTACAACTACCTTACTGGAGTTTGTGTGTTTGTGTGTGTGTGTTGCTTTCTTCTGTGGCCAGATCGTTGACAATGGGCTAAGACAGTCGTAGAGACAGGTGGAACTAGAGGAGAAATGGCTCAGGAAAGCCCAAGCACAGGCCGGTTACATATTTTCTGAGTGATTTTTTTTTTTAATGAGGTTTTTGAAGTCCATATGTATGGCTTCTTAAATATTTGGTAAAAGAAAATTAATTTTAATGGATAAGCCTCATTAACCTTAGTCAGTCAAAAATAGTACCACAAAAATAACATTCCTCAATGCTTGATGGCATCACTGCTTTTTCACTTAACCTTCCCATGGTTTTAAACACTTATTAGAACCATTCACCACTAGGTGTCAAACTTTTAAATGTACATTAACTTATAAATAAATGAAGTATAAGTATAATCTATCTACATATAAACATAAACCATAAGGCGGCTTTGAAAGGCGTGGGTCCACTCACATGCAGATATCTTTCCATAGTAAATACTATAGTGCTACGCGGTACATAGTTGTTTGAATCCACAGGTGCGGAGGAACCGCAGATATGGGGGTCCGACTATAAATTATACCAACCCCACCTTGTTTAAGGGTCAACTGTATGTAGAGAATTATAAAACCATATGTATAAAATAATTTAGAACTATATATAATTATATAGAACTATATAAAACTATCTATAAATAATCTGGCTTTAGTGACATAGTTGGGAATGTGTACCTTTGCCCTCATGAAGTTTTGTACTTTCTCAGATTATACATACATATTGAAGTTGTCTTCAAAAAATAAGTAATAATGTAAAGTCATTTAAGGCCATCTATAATCCAGTTCCAGAGGCAATCAATGCTAAAATTTGGGTATCTTCAACGAACATTATAATCAATAGGGAAAAACTGAGAGCTTTTCCCTTAAGAGCTGGCACAAAGCAAGGATGCCCACTCTCACAAGTTCTAGTCAACATAGTACTATAAGTCCCAGACAGAACAATTAGACAAGAAAAATTAGACAACTCCACAAAAAACTGTTAGAAATAATAGGTGGATTCAGTAAAATTGCGGGATACAAAAAATCAATATACAAAAGTCAGATGTCTTTCTATACACTAACAATGTACTATCCAAAAAGGAAACCAAATAAACAATTTCATTTGCAATAGCATCGGACAGAATAAAATACTTAGGAATAAATTTAACCAAGGAGGTAAAAGATCTAAACACTGAAAACTATAAAATACTGTTTAAATAAATTGAGGAAAACATAAATAAATGGAAAGATATCTTTTGTTCATGGAATGGAAGAATTAATATTGTTAAAATGTCCATAGTACTCAGAGTGGTCCACAGATACAATGGAAAATTCCAATGGCATTTTTCACAGAAATAGAAAAAACAGTGCTAAAATTCATATGGAACTGTAAAAGACCCTTAATAGCCAGGGCTATCTTGAGAAAGAAGAGCAAAGTTGAAGACATTATACTTCCTGATTTCAGATTACTGACATTACAAAGCTAGTAATCAAAACAATTTGGTACTGGCAAAAAACAGACTCATAGACCAGTGGAATAGAAAAGTGAGCCTAGAAATAAACCCGTACATTTATGGTCAACTAATCTTCAACAAGGGCCCCCAAAATGAGGAAAATATAGTCTTTTCAATAAATACTATTGGGAAAACTGGCTAGCCACATGCAAAATAATGAAATTGGATCCTTACTCTGCACAATACACAAACAGTAACTCAAAATTGGTCAAAGACTTAAATGTTAAGTCTGAAGACTGTAAAACTAGAAGAAAGTATAAGGAAAAACCTCCTAGACATTGGTCTTGGCAATGATTTTTGAATATGAAACAAGGAACAAAAGCAAACATGAACAAGTGAAATTACACCAAACTAAATAGCTTCTGGAAAGCAAAGGAAACAATCAAGAAAATGAAGAGGAAACCTATAGAATGGGAGAAAATATTTGCAAACCATATATCTGATGAGTTAAAATCCAAAATATATAAGGAGCTCATAAAACTCAATAGCATAAAACCCAATAACTTGTTTTAAAAAATGGGCAAAGGACCTGAATAGACATTTTTCTGAAGAAAACATACAAATGGCCAACAGGTATATGAAAAGGTGCTCAGCATCACTAATCATCTGGGAAATACAAATCAAAACCACAACGAGATATCACCTTACACCTGTCAGGATGGCTATTATCAAAAAGACAAAAGAGAACAAGTGTTGGTGAGACTGTGGAGAAAAGGGACCCTCTGTGCACCACTGGTGGCTCAGCCATTATGGAAAACAGTGTGGAAGTTCCCCTCAAATTAAAACTAGAACTACCATGTGATCCAACAATCACACCTCTGGGTATATATCCTGTGATATTGTGACTCATGATAAGAAATAGATACTTGGTATTCATCTCTGTTCCTGATATAGAGTTCCTAAAACCCTTGGAATTTCCTGTGAGGAGACCTATAAAGATGTCTTTCATTATGTTAATAAGGTGACTTTTGGAGAGCACCTAAAGATGGGGGCTAGTTGCCAGTGGAGCCAATCATGTGATTAGAGGGTTGGAACTTTCAGTGCTACCCTCCAACCTCCTGGGAGAGGAGAGGGGCTGGAGGTTCAATCAATCACCAATGGTCAATGATTTGATCAATCATGTTTAAGTAATCAAAACCCATAAAACCCCAAAAGGACAGAGTTTGGAGAGATTCTAGGTTGGTGAACCAGAAAGCATCCATGTACCGCTGTGCTGAGTGCTAAACTCCATGGGGACAGAGCTCCTTTGTTTTGGATCTAACCCGATGTATCTCTTCATCTGGCTGTTGATTTGTGTCCTATAATATGCTTTGTAACAAACCAGTAATCTAGTGAGTTCACTGGTTTCCTGAGATCTGTGAGCTGCTCTAGCAAGTTAGTAGAACCCAAGGAGGAGGTCATGGGAACCTCCAAAATGTAGCCAGTGGTCAGAAGCACAGGTAGCTAGTAGCTAGACTTGCAACTGGCAAGTGGGGGGAAGTCTTGGGATACTGAGCCCTTAACCTGTGGAATCTAATGCTATCTCCAGAGAGTATTGGAATTGAATTGAATTGTAGGACCCTCAGCTGGTGTCAGAGAATTGCTTAGTGTGGGGAAAAACCCCACATATTAGAGTTGATGTCAGAATCATATATCCAAAGGAAATGAAATCAGTATCTGGAAGAGATTTTTTTTAAACATATTTATTGGAGTATAATTGCTTTACAATGGTGTGTTAGTTTCTGATTTATAACAAAGTGAATCATTTATACATATACATATGTTCCCGTATCTCTTCCCTCTTGCATCTCCCTCCTTCCCACCCTCCCTATCCCACCCCTCTAGGTGGTCACAGAGCACCGAGCTGATCTCCCTGTGCTATGTGGCT
>NC_041220.1:26821933-26841970 GCF_002837175.3 Physeter macrocephalus | reverse complement strand
TATTGAGCTGCATGAGCTGCTTGTAAATTTTGGAGGTTAATCCTTTGTCAGTTGCTTCATTTGCAAATATTTTCTCCCATTCTGAGAGTTGTCTTTTGGTCTTGTTTATGGTTTCCTTTGCTGTGCAAAAGCTTTTAAGTTTCATTAGGTTCCATTTGTTTATTTTTGTTTTTATTTCCATTTCTCTAGGAGGAGGAAGAAATATTGTACTCATGTTCACTGCAGTATTATTTACAATAACCAAGCTACGGAAGCAATCTAAATGTTTGTCCACAGATGAATGGACAAAGAAATTCTGGTATATCTATGCAATGGAATATTATTCAGTCTTAAAAAAGAAGGAAGTCCTGCCATTTGCAATAACATGGATGTGATATACCTCACCTCCAATTGTGGCAGGTTTGAGGGGGGATAAGAGATGTCCCGTTCTCTTGGTTACAGGAATTGGTTCAGGGCTGGGAAATAAGAAATAAGTCCAACAAACCAGGACCCCAAGCTGGTTTTTGTTCAGACTTCTCTTCCCATATAACTTGAATAAGGGTACATGTAGCCCAGGAAGATCTCTAGGGTAGGACCTACCTGAGACTACCAGGTAGGAATAGGAGTGGATTGGAGAAATGTAGAGAGAGAAACTAGGTCATAGCACAGTGTTGGAACCTTGGGTCAAGGCTTGTCTGAAGCTACTTCTATCCCTGAATTGTCAGTTATGTTATCAATCATTCCCTATCCTATTCAAGCCAGATGGCTTTAATTTTCCATTTCTATGTTTGTAACTTGAAGAGTCCTTCTGATATAGTGTGTATATGTGCATGGTGTGTGGGTGTTTGTGGGTGTGTATAACAAAACTGCTGTTTTCCTGAATATGAAGTTTTTATACTGTTTTCTCTTTCAAGTAATATTACATCAGGAATAATTTCTGATGCCATTAAATAATCCTCAAAAACATGACTTTAATAGTGTATGCTATTGCACAGAAGGGATGTGCCGTCTTTTATTGAAATAGTTCCGACTGTTGAATATTTAGGTGGTCTCATAAGCTTTCAAGTATTAATGTCAATTTACTCAATCTCTGTCTACAATTTTATATCATTCTGTTGTTCAAAATGGCCTTCTTCTTGTTTCTGTCTGCTTTTATGAGCCTTATGGTTTTTCACAGACAACAAGATAAATCTATCATGTTCTATCCATCAAGTAATCCTTCATTGTTTGCTTAAAATTTTCTTCAAGAAGCCTAACCTTAAAAACATGGTTCAAAACCACTCATTACAATATCACTGACCCATGATCAGTCTTTGCCAAATCACCCAAAGAAAACAATTTATTGCTTAAAAAGAAGAAAAGTGTATGTATCCGGTGAAAACATTCTTCTTGCATTTCCTCACAGTGCTAGTACCGAGTAGGTATCCCATCAATATAGGACAACAGCAAGTCTGTGATGACTTGTGATAATTTCTAGGTTGATGACTTCTTCCTTCTAAACTCTCACCATTAGTCCATTCTTCAAGATCCTTTATCAATTCCAGAGGCAGTTTATTGAAAGTAACAAAGGACCAGGCATCAATTCATTCTCTTCACAGAGCAGACATAGAAGACTCCAGAAACCAACTCAGAGCCCTGGAATGTTGCAAATTGGTGCTGTTTCCTTTGCAACCAGAGGTTTGAACTGAAAGATCTGCAGCATTGAATGGAGTGGGTTTCTTTATTTTGGCAGGCAGTTCCACAGCCTTTGGTAGTAGTGAAGGTGATCATCTGGGCTGCATTTTCTTTCTTTTTACCTTAGAAGTTGAGCTCCAGAGGAAAGGAGCTGGTGCCATTGGTCTCTATGAAGCCCCTTTCCTCTCTTCATCAGGTTTTTAATTTTAATGTAGGCTGCTAAATGTCCTATTTTAATCAGTCATCACTTTTCAACTGTATCATTTCTGATCTGTAAAATGGAGGTAAAATGCTTCACAGAATGTGAAAATCAAAGGACACCATATATGTGTAAGTGCTTAGAACTGATGAACCATTAACATTTTGTGGATTAACTTAGAGAATGGAAATCTACAGTGGTTCTGAAGGTTTTCTAAAATGTGTACTTTATTAAGACAAAATTATCTAGAATGGGCAAATTCATAAAATGGAATGTAAACTACTTACACTTTATTAAATAATTAACTTAGGATTAATTATACATGTAACAAAGTGGAAATACTCTTAAATGTAATCGTGATTCCTCCTTACCATTACTCTTATTCAGGTATCAACTAAATGAAATTTCTGTATGGACTAGAGCACATTCTTTATTTATCAAATGAGTGAAAATAATCCTCTTCATGTAGCCTATTTTTGTTGTTGTGGCTATAACATTATCACTTACTTGTATTAGTGCCTTAACAAAAACTATTACAGAGACTTCTCAAATTCTTTGTCCATAATTACTTACCATTCCTCACCTGTATTTCTGAAGAGGTTTGCTTTCTTAGATAATACATTCAGAAAGTACTTACAGCTAGTGTCAGCATCTTCCTGTTCCTTGTTCTAGCTCTGGTTGTGTTCCACTAAGAAGTAAGCTCTGTGAAGGCACGGCCCTTGCTAGTTTGTTTCTTGTGGGATCATAGTACCTTGAGCAGTGTCTATCACCTAGTAGGCCCTCAGTAAATATCTTGAAAGGTTGAATGAATGATCACAATTGTAATAATAGCAATTTCATCAATGGTATATGAGTTTTAATTTTCTATTGCTGCTGTAAAGAATTACTGCAAACTTGATGGCTTAAAACAGTATACATTTATTATCTTATAGTTCTTTTTAAAAAATTTATTTTATTTATTTATTTTTGGCTGTGTTGGGTCTTCATTGCTGCGTGCGGGCTTTCTCTAGTTGCAGCGAGCGGGGGCTACTCTTCATTGTGGTGCGCAGGCTTCTCATTGCAGTGGCTTCTCTTGTTGTGGAGCACAGATTCTAGGCACGTGGGCTTTAGTAGTTGTGGCATGTGGGCTCAGTCGTTGTGGCTCACGGGCTTAGTTGCTTTGTGGCACGTGGGATCTTCCCGGACCAGGGCTCGAACCGTGTCCCCTGCATTGGCAGGTGGATTCTCAACCACTGAGCCACCAGGGAAGCCCTTATAGTTCTTTAGATCAGAAGTCCAAAAACGGTCTCCCTAGGCTAAAGCCGAGATGCTGGCAGATTGCATTCCTTTCTGGAGGCTCTGGGGAAGAATCTGTTTCCTTGCTCAACCAAGCAGTCAGTAGAATTCTTTCCCTTGCATTTATAGGACTGAGGTCCCTGTTTCTTTGCTGACTTTCAGCTGAGGGAAGTTCTCAGCTTCTAGAGGCTGCCTGCAATTTTTGGCTCATGGCCTCTTCTTCCATCTTCGGAGAACAACGGAACTTTGAGTCTATCTGAGGTTGCAAATCTCTCTCTCTTTTTTCTTTCCTGTCATTACGTCTCTCTCTGACCTACTCTTCTGCCTTCCTTTTCTCTTATTAAGGGCTCATATGATTACACTGGGCCCATTCAGATAATCCAGGACAATATTCTTACCTTCAGGTCAGCTCTTTAGTTACCTTGATTCCCTCTGCAACTTTAATTGCCTTTTGTCATGTAACATAGCATCCCACAGGTTCTGGGGATTAGGATGTGGACATCTTTGGGGACCATTATTCTTCCTACCATGCTGGATTAAGAACTTTTTACTATTATTCCATTTAATATTCATAACTAGCTTATGATGGAAATTACTATAATTTTTATTGATAGATGATAAAATAGAGGCCCATAGAGGTTAAATAACTTGCTCATGACTATGACACTAGCAGGAGGCAGGCTAAGATTCCATAATAGTCTGTTTGAGTCAATAACATACATATGAACCATTACCTAGGCATATGGCATTCATATGATTATGATGGGAATGATTCCCCTAAGAGTTGTTCAGTGCACAGTATGTATAACAGTACATGGCTTTTCTGACTACTGACATATACTGTCTTTGGTTTTCCCAGTATTGTGGTGGTCGAAATGATGAGATCCCTCTTTATCTTCTGGAGAAAATGAGGAACTCCAGGCTGAGCTTAACCTGAAAAGGGCTTCCCATTTCCTAAAAAAGTTAAACTCCATTACTGACAAACATTCCTTTTAAGTGACTGTTTTACCAAATCACAGCAGCTATTGTATAGGCTATACTTGCTGATGGTTTAGCCCAGTACTCTAGTCAATGGTTCAGTCAAAACTTGGGTACATTTTTTTCTGTGGAACTGCCTAACTAACCTGTAAAAAAGCTCTGACTGTAGTAGGGGGTATCACTAACTTATTTTAAACATGGGTTTTTCCATGGTAAAATAAGCAATGATTAACTGAATAGATATAAAGCCCTAACACAAGCAGTCTCAGACTCCTGTAGCATACTTATAGATGGATGACTTCTATAAACCTGCTCAATTAGCTAGGTAGCAACCGGCTACCATGGAGAAATCCCATCCGCATTTACTGCCCCTCATACCTGCTCCTTCCTTTCTATTCAAATTGTCTTTAGGAATTTCTCCTCAAGTTTCTTTTACCAGAATTGGCCATCAATGAGAAATTGGATGAAATCTCAGAAATGTGGCAGTCGTGGTTAGAACCAATCAGCCAGAGATCAGGAATATCCCAGGGCACAATACTGTAGCCCAGGCCGAAGAAGTTAGTGTCTCTGCTCCAGCAATGAGGGGTATCAAGGCTGCTTCTCTTTCCTTGCACCCCATGCCCCATTGGGCCAGCTCCTTAGATCTGACTATGCTGTAGTAGGGAGGAATCAGTGGGCCCAAGGATGCAAGAGTGAGGTCAAGAAGAGGCGTAGGGATAAAGGAAGTTGCCTACTCCTACTGGACATGGTGAATTGTGAACAACCATTTGCTGAAACAGTGCTCTGCAAGTTGGGGGTGGGTGACTTCCAAGGAATGTGAAGGTAGTCCAATGGGATGTGGGAAGAAAGCTTAAGAAGTTCTAATTGTATTTATTTTAAAAGCTATCATATCTTAAAAATATGTCTGATTTTTTGCAAATATACGTATATTAGGGGTACATTATTATAGAAGAGAAATCAAGAAAACTTTGGAAATGAGTGTGCTCAAGCTCAGTTCTCAGTTCCTCTTAATCAGTTTCTAGGATATAGTTCAGTGATGCAAAATATTTGGTACTGTTTCTTTGAGTCCTAGGAGCACCGGGATCACCAAGAGAGCAGAGAGGGTTAGCCAGGTTCATTCTTGTTCAATCAAACAGCTTTTCTTTTATTTCTTTTGTATATTGTGGCTCTACATAAGATTTACTTCAAAAGATGAGTTACCTTGATTTAAAAAAAAGTTTATTTAGAACTTAGAACAAGATAGCATGCTAAATTTTCTCTAAGTATAGCCTAAATATAAATATTTTTATATTCCTTATGAAACAATGGCAGAATGTATCCACTGGAAAGAATGAGGCAGAAGTTTGCTTCTACCTAGGATGTAGAAAGCTAGAAAGAATGCAACCTCTACCCACACAAGGGGAAAAAGACAGATAACTACAAAGTTACAATTTTTCTCGAAGCCATCAGTGTGCTGATGTTGTGGACCAATCAAGCAGTCTGAAATCTAAAGAGGGACACCTCCCCCAACTTCCCCAGGAAAGAAAGGATGCCACGATTGGCTTATCTTGGCTGGCAAAGCAGGGGAAGAAGGTGTAAGTGGGTAAGCTGAAATCAGCTCACATTTTGATGAATTTCTAAAGGTCAAGAGCGGCCCAGCTCCAGACACAGGAGAAGTTCACGTTCATTGGCAGACTCTTTTCCTTGAACTTTTTCTGAATACTTCTAAGAAGGATTGGGAGCAGGGCAGGGTACCAGAGACAGCTTCTCTTGGGGGTGCAAGTTTGATGGGGGGTGGGGATCAGTCATCATGGTGGGAAAAGGCATAAAGCCCTTTATCCTTTTTCTCTCAAAGGGAGCAAAAGCCTTAAGCCACTGGGGATAGGGCAGCAAACATTCATATTTGACCTACTTTAGTTTAAAGTAGGTCACGGCTGGATTGCCATCATGGAATTTTAGTGTAATAGTATGCCTTTATCTTTTAAAAAACAGTCATAAAAATCTACAGGAAAAATTTACAAATAAAAAATATACTCTATACCTGTAACAAAAATTGTCCTGATTGTCTTGCAATTCTATGTTTCCAACTGGAATGATTTCCTGCAGTCTGGGAAATTCCTTTAGTATTTCTTCTAGTGAAGGTTTGCTGGAAGTACATTCTCTCAGCTTTTGCTTCTCTAAAAACATCTTTATTCTGCCTTCATTTTTGAAGGATATTTTCAGTGGATATCGAATTCTAGAATTCTAGGTTGGTAGCTATTTTTTTCCTTTCAGCAGCTTCAAGATGTCATTCTCTAGGTCGAATTTCTTCAGTGGTAAATATAGTTATGCTCTTATGTCTGTTAAGAGTGGGTGATGGGGGCAAGTCAATATCAATCTTTATCCACAATGCTTTATAATCTGTAAAACAAAATCTTACTTTCATTCAGAAGTTCACTTTTCAAGAGAAAATTTCTCCAATAGAGGACTTTTCTTCTCCTCAAGCTTAAACATCACCATCACGTACCTAGGATACTATGATGTTGAAAAATGAAACAAATTAAAATTGAGTTCCAATAAATAGTATCTGATAGAGTTTTTTTAAAAAGGTGTCATTCTCTTTTCTTCTGCATTCCCTGGTTTCTGTTGAAAAGTCAGCTGTCAGTCTTATTCTCGTTCCTTTAAATGTTGTGTGATTTTTTCTTTGGCTGTTTTAAAAATTTTCTCCTTCCTATTGGTTTTCAGCAGTTTGACCATGATGTGCCTTGGTGCGGTTTTTCTTTGTATTTACCCTCCTTGGGGTTTGATGAAACTCTTGAATCTGTGGGTTGATGTTTTCACCAACTTTGAAAAATACTGGATATTATCTTTTCAAATATGGCTTCTGCTGTGTTTTCTCCTTCTCTATTTTTGTCTCCTTCTGGGATTCCAATTACATGTAAATTCAACTTTTTTTTTTTTTTTACTAATACCAAATTTCTTTTTGTGCTCAGCTCCATTTTATCCAAACTTTTTTCTTTCTGTGTTTCAATTTGAATATTTTCTATTGACCTGTCTTTTAATGCAATTATGCTGTTTTCTGTAGGTCAGCCTGCTGTTATTCAAGGACTTCTTATTTTCAGATATTATATTTTGTAATTCTAGAGTGTCAGTCTGATTCTTTGTGATAAATCCAAATTTTCTGTTGAAATTCTACATCTTTTCATCAATTTTTTCCCGTTTCCCCATTTTTAAATTTGATATATTAGGACTGGTTATTTCAAAGCCCTTGTATGCTAACTCCTATATCTGAATCATTTAAAGATCTCTTTCCATTATGCTCTATTTCCTTGATTATTACCTACATTTACCAGGCTCTCCACAAATCTAGTAATTTTTAATTATATGACAAACATTGTGTGCACTTAGAAGCTCCAGATGATATCTCCTACCAATGAGCTTCCCATGTTAGGAACTGCTCATCTCATTCCAATCTGCACTACACTGACTTGGGACTGGGTTGCAGGTCAATATAACTCAATTTGAATCAGTTCACCTCCATTTCTCAGACGTGTCCTTCCAAGTCTTTTTACTGAAAGCCTGGCAGGTCTGTATCATTTTAACCTTGAAAGGCTGTGGGAGATTCAGTCTGCCCTTCAGAGGACTGGGACTTTGGTCTTTTGCCTCTGCTTACCACTGCTTCCAACTTTGGCGGATGTATTGAGGAGGAGTCCAGCCACGTGTTGGAGCGGGTCCCAACCTCAAGTGGGACTTTGTCTCTTAAAAACCATGATACTACAGGAGATTTCAGTTTGCTTTATAAAAGCTTCCTGCTCCCAGAATTCAACAAATATACTGTGGGAAAAACCAACCATGTGTTAGGAGGCCTGAAGTTTCCAATTGTCCCGCCAACCCCATATGACCGCTAAAAGCTTTGCTGATTTCTCATTCTCCCAGTGAAGATCCCCTGTGCGGGCCAAACCCAGTCATCAGCCCATGTCTAGAATTGGCAAATCTTCCACAGAAAATTGTCAGGGACAGACTGCTCATCTCAGAAAGACTTTCTCTTCTATGGATTGTTGAATTCTCCTGATTCCTCCACTTTCCAATGCCTTTTAAAATAGGATTTTATTTTTTGCAATGTAACTTTTAAAAAAAAGTTATGGTAGTAGAAACAGTAGAAATATTATCACCTACTATTTCCTACTTGGAAACAGAAGACTAAATAAATATATTTGAACGAATGAATAAATTTCTCAAAAGGATGTTGTGAGAGTGCAATGCTATAATACATGTAAATTACGTAGCATAATATTTAACATTTATTGATATGCTAAATTTATGTAAGTTATTGCTAAAATTGGCTTACGGTTTTCAACTTTCCAGTCTGTTGGTCCTAATTTTCATTTTGAGTATAGCCACATTTTTCTCCTTAGGCCTATAAGAACATCTAACTCTGCTTATATCCCATGTTTCTGTGGATCAGGGTAATTTTGTTCCCTTGCATAATTTGGAAATGTCTTGTTTCCTTAAATGTTCTTTTTTCTTTTTCTCTTTGCAGGGTGCCATAGAGTTAAAATAATATCTGCCATGATGTGGTTTCCACACGAGATGGTGAGTCACGTGTCACAGTGATCATGGCAAAGTTTTCTGCCTGGTACTCTTCAGCAACGTTGGTAAAGGGAAGGATCTGTTGTACGGCTCTATTCATTTTTCAGGAGTAAACATACTTTAGAAATATTGAAACTACTACAGCACTAGATGCAGTTTGAGAGAACAGAAGTGGGGTCACGCTCTCGACTTACGGAACGCGGTGGAACCTGGAATTCAAGATAACAGAAGCCAATGTCAATATTCATACGGCATTCAAATATTCTTGTTGTACTATTGATACTAATTATCTTTTGGTTCTGTGACTAATTTGCCATAGTCATAGAAGGTCCTAACTGGCTTGGTATCATTAATGACTCTTCCCTCTCACCAACCATTAAAAAAAAAGAACAAAAGCCAGGAGATCAATGACTGTATTACTCCTACTCTCAGTGGACCTAGTTGCTACATTTTCAAGCAGTTTTCAGTAGCATATAGAAGTTGCAGGCAGGTGTAGACAGGAATTGACTATCTAAGATAATTCTTGGAACTTATTTAGTGTTATGTTAGGATTCTTCCCCCTTTGCTTGTCAATAGGTAGAGCAACGACATTAAGAAAGTGAGCTAGGGTTTGCTTTCTATCGTCTTTAACATTGAATGTGATATGAAAATCTCACTGCACTTTAGTTTCCTTCTACATGAAAGTGGCTTAATATGGACTTCCTACTCTGTCACACGTCATTATATTTATGAGCATTTGTGTAGAACACTGTACTTTCAACGTATTTTATAATCATGAATCAGCTATTCAACACAACAGCCCTGTGAACTAGGTCAGCTGAATTATCTCCACCCTATAGGTGTGCAAAGAGAGAAGCTAAGTGATTTAGAGAACATGCCTAAGGGTATACAGCAAGCCAGAATCGAGAAGAAAGTCAGAACTCATGAGTTCTTCACGCTCAGCCCTTGCATGACCCTAAATGTGTTAGGTGTATCTTAAGATTTTGAAACAAAAAGAATTTCTTTCTGTTGCAATGCCAGAGCAATGCCAGAAATTTGAGAGGTGGTGGCATCTTATCTGCACATGGATTTTAAGTCTGCCTGCACTTTAAGGCAAATGCAATCTGAAAGTTTCTCAAAATGTGATTTTGAGAAATCTCACTGATTTTTAAAATGTGAATTGAGCTTCTTCTGAATTTTCGCATTATCATCAGCAGGTCACAGTAGCCCAACCAGGAAGGAGAGCAGAGAGCCCTCACGATTTCAAGTTCAGTGATGAGTGTAGAACTTCTCCAACTCCAGCTCTCATTTTGATTTGCCCAAGCAAAAGCCTGTTATTGCTCTGGTCGGCCTCTCAAGGGAAAAGCCAGAAACCCATTCTCTCATGAATAAATGTTTCCGAGTCTAGTGCTGGATCCTAGAGAAACAATTCTTAAGTAAAGGACAGTTAAAAACAAATAAAATAATGTTCAAAGTGTTTTCAACAATTCATGTTGTGTAAGCACGTTAGCTTCTTGGCCTGTAATCGGTGGTTTCCTTACTTGTTGCATGTGCCATGCCCGTTCTGGCCTCAGTGTGGAAAAGAATCCTGTGATTAACTGGCAACAGGAAAGGCAGCAACAGCAACCAGCCTAACTTTAAACCCTTGAAATGGCAGCTCTACACTGAAGCACAGCAAATACGACCTGATCAGAGGGGTTTTCATTAACCACACTTGATGGGAGGAAAAGGTAACTCTTAAGAAAAAATAGAAACCCTTTGGGCCTCAAGCAGTTATTCTGCTGTAGATCTGCAGTCCGGGAGGGATGACCACACAGGAGGAGGGCAAGGAATTCAAAACGGGACTCTCCGTGGAGGTGAATCATGCTCCCAGTAACAAGTATTTTTTTCTGAATTACTGGATGGGTGCTCTTGAGCCAAATAGCAGAGGGCAAGGAGTGAGCAAAGAGATTGGGGTGGGAGTCAAAGGCAGTTGTCCAAGATGGTGCCAGTGAGGACTTGGGGGAATTCCAGAAAGGGTAATACTGTGGCTGGTTTTTCCGACTAACTGCCTCGACTCAATTTTGCTAAGAGACATCATTGGCAATTTTGTGCCTGCATCCAAAAGAATGTGAAAAACAACTATAAAACAAGCCAGTTGTCCCATTTCCTTTGCTTTTCTGAGTAATAATAGCTTTCTATCTTTTGATGTGCTGATTTAAAAAAAAAAAATCCTTTTTTATAACACTTTGCTGCTAGCAGCAATTGATGGTTTGAAAGACCAGATCCATTCAAACACACACACACAGCTCAAACACAGACATTTTGAAACATTTGGTCATTCTAATGTTAATTTTTCAAATTATGGAGAATTTTACCTACTTCTTCTCAACCACACTCAACGTTCAAATGGTTTCTCTTACGTCTTGAAATATCTGTAAGGAAATATGGTTAGAGAATTGGGTCAATAGGGTTAAGGTTTATTTCTTGCTACCTTATGCTATTTAGTCCCTGCCCTGAAACTAACACCAGCCCAGAGGTTTGCACTAAATAACTAATTACCTGCAGGTTTCCTCATTTCTTTCAGAAACCCAGAAAAAAGAGAGAAGAAGATAAAAGCCCACATAGCCTTTGTGCTGTTAGTCTGCTTAAGCTGACCAATGCTCTTAGGCAGAGCTATTAAACACGTTCTTTTGTGTTATGTCTTAATGTCTTAGGACAGAGCTATTAAACACTTTCTTCCTTTTTCGGGGGGAGGAAGGGGGGAAGAGGATGGGTGGTGGAACTAAGCCTCCCATTTGGCCCTTTTCTCCGGGAGTCTCCCTATAGAAATAGGAAATTTCTATCCTGTGGAGCCAGCTAGCACAGCCTATTGGCTCATCTTACTCTCTTCTTCCCTGCCTTATTAAGATCAAGTGTCCAACACTCATCACTTTCCACTTGACTTCTGAGTTGGTAACACCGTCTCGCCAACCTCTTTCTCCATCAGGCACCTGGGAAAGGGATCCCTGACATTTGTCTAAAAGCTGCAGTAGGTTACCAGAGCCATGTTTGGAACTTCTCTCTGATGGAAGGTGTGACAGCCGTAAAGCAGAATGCATTGTAGATGTTAAAAATTTTCTGTATACTTATATTTATTGACATAACCGAGTTTCATGGTATGTTAAGTGGAGAAGGTAGATTACAAAACAGTATATACTGTAGAGAGTTTGATTTCGTTTTATAACTATATGAATTTTTAAAAGCCTGAAAGCATATGTAACTGTTTCAGTGAAAAATCTTTGAGGAATTGGTTTTGTCTTCCTTCTTCTCTTATCATTTTTTAAATGTTTTTTAATACTCATATATAATAGTGTAATAAAATTAAATCAATTTTAAAATTTTTTCAAAGTATGTTGTAGTGATAGATGAAGAAAGACATTTATCAAGAAAGTGTGTGTATGTTCTTATAGCCTAGAGGAAAATGTAGTGTCAATGTAACAACATTTTTCAGAGGAATGAAAATAACAATAATAGATAGCACTGTACTAGGTGCTCTATTAATATTATCATAACCTTCACAATAATTGGGCAAAACAGATATTACTCTAATTATCTCCCCCCATTTTACAAAAAACTGAGGCTCATAGGGTCTATGTAACTTGTCCAAGTTATAGTATGAAGTTGTGAAGTTGAATCTAACTTGCCAATTGGTAGAAATGCCTGATCATACTTATGATGAGGAGATTGTAATGACATCTGTTTCACAAATAGGTTTATCTTTATTAATGGGGAGGGATTGAGTGTGAATGGCTAATAAGGTTTATTGCTGTATTAGAGCTAATCCACTGTATTATTTATATTATAGTCTCTTCCCTAGGCATTCTCTTCTAGGCATTTCCTAGATGAGAAAGATGACAAAATGTGGATGCATATACAAAATCAAGAAAATAGAAGTGCACCCTTTCATTCACTTGGAATTCTTCAAATATTTTATAGGTAGTGGCTATGTGCATGAAAATCAAAAGGACTTGAAGTATGTTTCATTTGGGTATTTGGGTATTTTTGGTGCAATAGTTTGGGGGAAAAGGCTCAGGGGGTAGGAGATCCTGCATGGATAATAATGTATAAAATGGGGAAAGGGAGGTTATTATGACAGTTGAGAAAAAAACTGGAAATACAAAGAGGAGTTAGAAGATTTATGGAAAGCAAAAATGAGTCACTTTGTTTCTAGACCAACTTTTTGAACTAAATCAATTTATGAAATAGAAATCTTCAAGTCATTTTGGTGAGGAAAATGGCTGTGAAAGATGGAATTGTGGATGTAGAAAAATCAAACAAGTAGATATGAGGAAAATTATAAAACAGTGGTGTGCTGGTAAAGGTGTAACAACTGGCTCTCAGGGGGTAAAAAAAAAAAAAGCTCTGCTTTGTTACCTTGCCCATTTCTATGGTGTAAATACTCCCACCAAGGCTGACTTCAAATGACCAATGTTGATGAAAATGAAATTGAGATGATACATACAACACTGGCCCTTGTGAGTGAGTGCTAGCTGGCTCAAGCACACCACTGAATGATGCTATTGAAGATGGAAGTTAGTAGAACAAGACAGCTAATTTCATGCTGCAGGTTAAGAATTAATTATTTTTTGAGACAGGTGATAAGCTTAAAATTTCCCTTAGCACATCGTCTCTTCATAGGAAGTATATAAGAACAGCTTAAACCAAATTGTTGGGGGCAAATATATAAAATATGTACAAAAACGGTGTTTAAAAAGTAACATCAGGAATCCTTAAATTAGAAGTGGTTTATCTGTTTGTTTGTTTTTATCGAGCTAGAATACATTAACCTGAAAGATTGAGATCATTTTCCCAGTTCTGATGGCCTCAGTGGTTGTTCTGGGTCTGAGGTTTTACTGAAGAGGAATTCTGGACAAGGAACAGAGATCGGATTTAGCAAATGACCAGGATTAGTTTTTTGGAGAGTTATAGTCACATTGGCTAATTGTAGCATACAGTAAGTGCTCAATAAATGATGGTGCCTTTCCTTCCCATTCCCCCGACACACACACACACACACACACACACACACACACACACACAAACACACAGAGCTTCTTCTCCCCACTTGATCTATGTCTTCTTTGAACAGCTCTGTTGGGATTATGACCCAGACTAGGCACACTTATGCCTGCTCTGGTAGAAGCTGCCCTGCCCTCCTTCTAAGAACATGCTTTAACTGTGAAGTTCATTACTTTTGCGTAGAGGTTTATAGTGTTCATGCTCTTTTGCATGTCTTATCTCATCCTCGCTTGCAGTGAACTCTTAAGGTATATATTTGATGCAAGGCCGATTTATCTCCATTTTACAAATGAGAAAAAATGAGACTGACAAAGATAATGTGATTGATATAAGTGTTCATGTGGTGGCTGTAGCTAACATCTGAGTCTTCAGATTCCTTCTTCTTGGGCTTTTTCTACCACATCTTTATTTTTACAATAAAGTTGAAAAGTGGAGTATTTATGGCTACACAGGTAACTGCCTGCAAGAGAATAGCTGGGCACTGGAAATGGTGCTTTCCACAAACTAGCTGAGATGTTTTCCTTTCTTTGTGGTGGTTTAAGTTTGCCTTAGTGTTTTATTTTTGAAATAAGAAGAGTCAGGAATAGAATACACAGAGTTTTTAAAGGCCTTATTGCTGATTTTTCACCATGTTGGAGGGGGTGGGTATTGGTGATGCATTCGTTTCATTTATTTCATTCATTCTAATATTTCTTAAAAGCCCATTCTGTACCAAGCTCTGAGCTAGGAGCTAGGATACAAGTTTGTACAGGAGGGTTCCTGCCATCATGGAACAAACTTGGGGATGACTAAATGTACTACCCATGTAGAGCCACTAAAATTCAAACTGTTAGAGAAACTAAATTCTTAAGGAGTTAAAACACTAGTCCATGGAAGTGATAAATGTGTAATGGGAGGTACCTGGAAGATTCTTGGGCAAAGTGTTCCTCTGCTAGGAGATGATCAATTTAGATTTCGTAATAAGCTTTGTTTAGTAAGAGAAGAGAGAGACAAACATTCATTGAGTGCCCACCAAGTACCACTATCTCACTCAGTCCCTACAAAGACCCCAGGAAGTAGGTATCATCGTCTCTATATGCAGGAAGAGGAAAATGATTTGCTTACGTCTACTCGTCTATTAAGTGGTAAAAGTCAAACCTGAGTATAACTGCCTTTTCCACTGTACCATGCTGTCTTCTTTGCCCAACTCTTGGTCTTTCGGATTTTATTCTTCTGGTATTTCACTAATATGGAGCAGTTAGCATTCTGTAGTCAGACAGAGCTCGGCATGTGCATCACCTCTAACACCCTCCCCTCTCCCTTCCACACACATGCCAGGTTAATGGGTGGGATATACGAAAGTAAAAATCATCCTGTTGTTGGAACTTCCACTAGAAGCTTGCCCATTCTTTCTATTTTAATCATCAAAACAGGGGGCAACTGAATTTGCCCGGCACACTGTTATGAATACCAGCTTCTTCATTGTATATACTGCAGGTCTTAATTGTTTCTGGCTTGAGTTGGCATTAATAGCAAGATACACTTTATCAGAAACAAGAAAGAAGGATTGATTTCAGAATAAAGCAAACATTTGCAAGAAATAAAGCCTCTTTACTCAGGGTAGTAGCTAGTAGAATTAAAACTGTCTTTCTCCTACCCATCTGCCATGGGTTGGAGACTTAAGGAAATTATAGTTCTGACCTCTTTATGAATGCTGTCTCCCATAGAGTCCCTATCTTATTTCTCTTGGATATGGTTCACCCAAGTAGCATGACCACCCTGTCACAGGGGAAATGGTTCCCAGCAGTACTGCCCTGTATTCCATAAATACTCTGCTGACCCCACCTGAATATGTACACAAAGGTTATCCATGAATGTTAAGTGTAGAGAATGCCTCTGTAATTGGTGATATTTAAATACATGTTTTGGACACTCATGGGCGTTCTCTCTCCCTCTCTGTCAAGTAGACACACACACACACACACACACACACACACACACACACACACACACACACGCCCCTGCTTCTTAAATTCTGAAGGCTTCTTTCAAAAATAAAATAAGAAAGAATATCTGTTTTCTGGGTAAAACTTAACTTTTTTTTTTTTTTTACTAGGGAGTCTTTCACAAATTATTGATGAGTTTTAATATTTAATCAGCATTCTCAAAAATATAAGGCAACTCCAAAATTAAAAATGCAATCCAGTTGTAAGCCAAGAGCAGAGTCATTTCTTGTTATTTATACATACAATTAAAATATAACTTGATGTGAAAAATGTTCCTTACTCAACTTTGAGTGTGCTATTTGTCTGAAGGGTTAGATTTTGGGTTGTTTTGGAAAGTTTTTTTTTCTAACACAGAATTTTGTTTGTTTCTTTTTCGGTTAGAAAAGAACTATTAAAAACAAATAATTTGATTCATTGTTATTTGGAGTCCTTCAAGAGAAATATATGAAACTTGTATATTAACCAGATTGGATAAAAATTCTAAGCGGCTGATGCTTCTAGCTAACTAGATTGAAATAGCCCAAAGGTTAATTTTAAATTAAAAAGTATCTCCCCAAACAGAGTACAACCATATAGGTGAGATATGTAGCCTAAAAAATGTTTCTAAAGCCAGTCATTTAACTATGTGATGGTAAATGTCATCATCTAGACCGAATTAAAGAGTGCCCAGCCCAGATCATCTCAACTTTTACAAAACTGCCAGCACAGCAATTGTTAAGTCCCATGGGGAAAAAGTATGTGTGGGCTCAAAGTTTGGACTTAAAAAAAATTAAGTATCTGATAAAAATAGTTTACTAGAATCATTTGTTAATTAAAATTATTTTATTATTTATCTAAAATAGCTTTGGGCAGTTGCATAAAGCAGAGTTTATGTTCATTTTTCTCTTTTCAAAATAAGAGAATGTTTTGTTTCATGTGCTTTGTGTCTCAGCGTTAGGATATTGGGGTTATATAAATTAATTGTATCTTTACAGCACTGACACGAATAGACTCTTTAGGAATAACATGTTGAAGTAGGGATAGTTTTTTCCTTTTACCACCCACATTATGTTATGAGTAGCACAGGGTATTTAAATGCTTTGGCACAGAACATGAATAAAGAGCTGATCTTGAAAATACCATTATCATTATTTGTTTTGAAATTGACACTCTGCTCTATTTTAAGGCTTATACCCAGTTTTATCTGTGTATTGCAGATAATCCAACACACACATTAGAAACAGCCCCAATGTCTTTCTTTCTTCACCCCATCCATGGGTCTTTCCACTTAATTTTTGCAGGAAAAAATGAAAGGTGAAGAAACATGGGTCCATAAAAAGACATCAACTGAGGAATTTTGTTTGTTATGATTGGACAGCTGCTGTTGGCCTAGTAAGGATCATTTTATGTTTTATTTTGATTGAAGAGATATCACTTTGCCAACCATAATTTTTACAATTCAGCTTTTCAGTTGAAATGAGATGACCTTTAGATTTTCTTTTTCTATTTTTTTTCCAGCAGATGGTTGTTCCCTACAAGTAACGTTGTCTAACAGATGATTATGCTATTTCCTTAAAAGTGACTAATTTGATGTCATATCAAATAGATTCTTCTTATTCCACCTTGGCTGAAACCCAAATATTGGCTAAATATGTTTCATCTAGTAGTATGAAAAAGTTCCATAGGGATTCTGAGGGAAGGAATCTGGCCCTCAGTCTTGGAGAGGAAGCTATTTATGTCTTTATTTGACAAAGATTTTACTTTTGAATTAAGGAGGACTTCAAAAAGGACTTCAAAAATATACTCTACAAAGTGATGAACATGAAGCAGGACTATTGACCTACCTCAAACTTTGGTTTTGGGCTAATGTGGGCTGGGCTCATGGCAGGCACCTTTGTGTTCCCATCGCCTGGCCCATTATAAAAACGCATCACATTTTGACTTAAATCGAAATGCTTTTCCTTTCACCTACCTCTGTGACTGTTGACTTCTTTGGAAAGTCAATATTGATATTTAAATATTGTGGAGTGGGTTTGCTATGGACAGAATATTATTGTTCTCCCTTAAATTGATATGTTGAAATCCCAACCCCCAACATGATAGTGGTAGGAGGTGAAGCCTTTAGGAGGTGATTGGGTCATGAGGATGGAGTCTGCAGGAAGGGTCAGTGTCCTTATAAAAGAGACCACAGAGAGCTCCCTTGCCCCTTCTCCCATGTGAGGACATGGGAAGAAGATGGCCATCCATGAACCAGGAAGTAGGCACACCACAGACATGGAAGCTCTCACCGGCACCTTGATCTTGGACTTCCCAGCCTCCAGAGCTGTGAAAAATAAATTTCTGTTATTTATAAGTCAACCTATCTGTGCAATTTTGTTACAACAGCTTGAATGGATTGAGACAGAGTTAATATAGTGAACTTTTAAAAGTTCTGAGTTGTATAGCTGAGTTTTATCTTGATACACCTAATTGAGCTTAGAACAAAAGCTGACTTTGAGAAAGAACTCATAACCACATCAGGATGGATGTCTTTCCTGGATAACTTAGTCTGAAGTCAGCTATTGACTATATCCATTTTTATTGATTATATCCTCTTAATTCCTGAAGTGCTAGAGGACACATGTGGCATCTAATGCAGGACTATTTTGGGATGAGGTCTGGTATAAGGATGATGAAAAGAAATAGCACAACAAGTCAATTTTGCCAATGACACGTCAACATCTTTGCAAAATGAATGTTTGTGTCTAGAGTAGAGGAAAGCAAAAATGGAGATTCCATTTATTGGCAGGATTTCTAAAAGGAGAAGGGCTGAGATTTAAAAGTCAGTTGGTCACTCTTCCCGGACTACTTATTTTAGGGGCTACAGGTAAAAAGCTTGCTCAGTGGACAGCTTCATTCCATTAAATAAAATGCTGCAATATTTTCTCTCAGGATCGTAAACTGTTTCTTATAGAGGTAAAGTATTAAATGGTAATTAGTCTCCTGAAATTAGGTAAATTTTAAAACACCCAGTTTAGTACAATTGAGAGATTAGAACTCATTAATTTATATACTTTTAATTTGGATGAAGAAGATGTTTCATTTAGTCATATGTATGCTAATATGGAGCTCCAAAAAAATGGAATAAATTTTATCCAGTCCCCCCACCATACACATTTCCATAATATTTGTGAACTCAACCCTGGTACTTGTGGTTTTTCTTTATTCATCCCTGCATTTAAGTTCCCATAGCATTACACTGCATTTTAATTATTTTTTACATTTCTGTTTCCACCATTAGAATGTGTCCTTTATTTATTTTTTTTAGCCTAGTATATGGAGTGAAGAGCAGGGCTCTGAAGCCAGACTACCTGGGTTCAAATCTCAGCTTCTTTAGGGACAGTCTATGTGAGCTTGAATGAGTGACTTCATTTCTGTGAGCCAGGGCCCAGTTCTGTAAAATTTGAAAGACAATGAACCCAACTCATAGGCTTGTCATGAGGATTAAGTGAGTTAATTTATGAAAGTAGACCAGTGCCTGGGACATTGTAAGTACTAAATAAATATTAGCTGTTCCTGGTACATAGCGCTCATTCAACAAATGTTGATTGAATGAATAATTATTAGAAATGTTTGAAAAGGCTTCTCTTACTATTGAGGTGATCCAAACTTTTTACATGGGTAGGTGCTTATGGGGATGAGAAAGTTCCCTTGCAGATGTTTTGAAGTTGTGGCTATTTTCTTATTTAATAGTGGGAGTCACTGTTTTTACATATGAAGCAAAAATACTCCCTTGGGGGGTCAGCTGGGGTCTTCTTTTGGCATCACCTATAAAGACACTAGACAGCTCATGCAGCTCAATGTCAAAAAAACAAACAACCCAATCAAAAAATGGGCAGAGGATCTAAATAGACATTTCTCCAAAGAAGACATAGAGATGGCCAAGAGGCACATGAAAAGATGCTCAACATCACTAATTACTAGAGAAATGCAAATCAAAACTACAATGAGGTATCACCCCACACTGGTCAGAATGATCATCATCAAAAATTTACAAACAATAAATTGCTGGAGAGGGTGTGGAGAAAAGGGAACCTTCCTACACTGTCGGTGGGAATGTAAATTGATACAGCCACTATGGAGAACTGTATGGAGGTTCCTTAAAAAACTAAAAATAGAACTACCATATGACCCAGCAATCCCACTACTGGGCATATATCTGGAAAAAACCGTAATTCAAAAAGATATATGCACCCTATCATTTGTTGAGACGTGGATAGATCTAGTGACTGTCATACAGAGTGAAGTAAGTCAGAAAGAGAAAAACAAATATCATATATTAATGCATATATGTGGAACCTAGAAAAATGGTACAGATGAACCGGTTTGCAGGGCAGAAATTGAGACACAGATGTAGAGAAC
>NC_041220.1:26813089-26821852 GCF_002837175.3 Physeter macrocephalus | reverse complement strand
ACATGTATACACTGATGTGTATAAAATTGATGACTAATAAGAACCTACTGTATAAAAAAAAAAAAAAAAAAAAAAAAAACCAAAATAGCCAAGACAATTTTGAAGAGGAAGAAGAAGATGAGAAGATGTGGTAGTGATAAGGTGTGGAGACTTATTTATGCAATAACAAGACTTTTAAAATAAAACTAGTATAATGTTGGCATGGGAGTGGGCAAGTACTGTATGTCAATGTAACAGTTCAGAGTGCTTAAGAAATGACCCACATATAATGAGAACTTGGTGTTATTATAAATTGGCATTATTTGATTAATCAATATATTGTGCTAGATAATTTTGTATGAAAAAAATCAACTTAATTCTATATCTAGGACTCTTCTGCCTCCTAAATTTATCTCACACATCCAAGCAATAAAATATTTTGTAGAGTTTTAAAAAAAAGGAAAAAAAAGATATATGCACCCTAAATGTTCATTGCAGCACTATTTACAATAGCCAAGACATGGAAGCAACCTAAATGTCCATCGACAGATGAATGGATAAAGATGTGGTGCATATATACAATGAAATATTACTCAGCCATAAAAAAGAATGAAATAATGCCATTTGCAGCAACATGGATGGACCTAGGGAGCATCATACTGAGAGAAGTAAGTCAGACAGAGAAAGACGAATATCATATGATATCACTTATATGTAGAATCTAAAAAATGGTACAAATGAACCTATTTACAAAACAGAAATGAGTTACAGATGTAGAAAACAAACTTATGGTTACCAAGGGGGAAGCAGGGAGAAGGGATAAATTAGGAGTTTGGGATTAGCAGATACAAACTGCTATATATAAAATAGATAACTAATAAGAACCTACTGTAGAGCACAGGGAATTACTCAGTACTCTGTAATGACCTATATGGGAATAGAATCTTAAAAAGAGTATATATATGTATTGATATAACTGATTAACTTTGCTGTACAACAGAAACTGACACAACATTGTAAATTAGCTATACTCCAATAAAAATTAATTTAAAAAATAAGATACTAGATCCTGTTTGGGAGATAGGGTATCAGCATTGTTAATTAAGTGGCCATAATATAATTCTGTGCCAAGCATATCAGCCGAGCTCATAATTTTATCCTCTGCTACATCATTATGACGCCTCTAGTTGGGCCAAGTGTGTACAGTTTGGGCCTGGATTTCAGACCCATCAGATTCCTTTGATATTGAAGTGCTATCAGTGGCAGAAGAAGCTATTCCTAGGTTTGATTCAAGACAAGGCAGTTAATCTAGCAGTTAATGGAGAATGTGCACTGGGGATTAAAACAAAGAACAATTAGCACATATATTAGTTTGGATCATGTTTATACTTTGTTGTCAACTGTCATCATTTGTTTAAAATAAGATATCCTACATTTATTTGACTCACAGAGCTTGGCAGAGTATGATAAGGTATTTAAATTTCTCCAATGATGTTGAAATTTTGGTCTTTTACAGTTCACAGCAGGAATCTACCTTCCAGTCAGGGTTTTGCAAAATGATTCTTATAATCATCATGGATCTTAAATGATCAATCTTTGCTACTGAATCCTAACCTTCAATGAATGGAAGGTCTTCATTTTACATCTTAGTTCCTGATTCTTCAAGAAATTATATATGCTTTGAGAATGTATGAGGTCCCATCTAGAGCTAAATTAACATGCATTTATTTATTTATTTATTTATTTATTTATTTTAAAATAACTTTTATTGCCTATTTTACTCCAACTGTTATTTTAAATTTATTTATTTTTGGCTGTGTTGGGTCTTCGTTTCTGTTCAAGGGCTTTCTCTAGTTGTGGCAAGCGGGGGCCACTCTTCATCGCGTTGCGCGGGCCTCTCACTGTCGTGGCCTCTCTTGTTGCGGAGCACAGGCTCCAGACGCGCAGGCTCAGTAGCTGTGGCTCACGGGCCCAGTTGCTCCGCGGCATGTGGGATCTTCCCAGACCAGGGCTCGAACCCGTGTCCCCTGCATTGGCAGGAGGATTCTCAACCACTGCGCCACCAGGGAAGCCCAACATGCATTTTTTTAACTTAAATAAAAAATCTTTAAAGGTAGTAGGTGCCTGCTAAATCAAACAAAATGTTTAAAAAAGATTGTAAAGTGAAAAAAAAGGAAGAGTCTTTCCTCATTCTAATTTCACTACATAGAAATTATTACCACTAACATTAGCAATCTCTTTATGTGCTCATATTAACACATGTACACATACACAGAAATAGGGTGTTTTTTCTAAACAAATGAGATATCTCACATATCATTCCACATTTTGCCCATTTCACTTCACAGTATTCATAGGATCTTTCCAAGTCAGCATGTAAAGATGTACATATTCTTTTTAATGTTTACCTAGAATTTTATCAGTATTATCGGGTTTTTTTTCCCCCATTTTATCAGTTTCTTATGATTTATTTAACCATCCGGTATCTTGGTGGAAATTTAAATTATCTCTAATTTTTCTCTATTACAATCAATGTTATGGTAATCCTCTCTATATCTTTTTACATATTTCTAGGATTTCATTTCTATAAGAGAGTAGCAGATTATTAGCTCATAAATTCAACATTTTGGAAATATTAGCAATGTCTTCTCTCTCTCCCTCCTGCTTCTGCCATATTCAAGCAGCTAGGGTCTTCGATGTTCACTGTCACTGAGGAGGGATGTTCCAATTCTGAAATCAGAGGAGGGGGACAAAAGTCTTCAAGGGCTTTGGTTTCCGAACTCAAATCCTTACGGGAATGAAGAAAACTGTCAAAGACAAAATGTATGGGAGACACAACATAAAAGACCGCAGAACTTCTGTTTTAGGTTAGAGAACATTTCTCTGGCCTGGTGGAGGTGGGGGATGGAGGGAAAGTGAGGACAGCAGAGGCATTTGTAGGTCCCAGCGGCAGGCCAGGCCCTAAGTTTTCCAGGTTATAATCTCAGAGAGGAAGCCAGCCTCAGGGGATGGAGGGAGGCAGCAGGGGCCCAGAGAAAAAATGCTGTGCGTGGCACCGAAGCAAAAGATTCCATGGCTCCAGCTGAGCAGGGGAGGAGCAGGATGATTGCCAGGCCCTCAAGCATAGCAGGGAAGGAGGAGAGAAAGTTGCCGGACATCTAGGGACCTTGCCACCGGAAACAAGGGACATCTCATCAGTGACCTTCTGGGATAACAGCTGAGGACCGGGTGAGCCAATGACTTCTTCCTTGGAGGATGCCGGTGTGGAAATGATGACTTCAAGGATTGTGTCCCTCTCTGCCTCCTTCCCCACATCTTGACATGACGTCAAGACATAGAAATGCTCGAGGGGAAAGAGGGGAACCCTGACTTGGTTGGAATTGAGTTTCTGTGATTCAGCAGAATATTTAAGCTTGGTTACTGAGCCTCTTATATATTCTATAGGATTTGTGCATTGAAAATGTTTTATAGCCATTACAAATTTTTCCTTCTCCTCCCCACCCCTCCACAAAAAGGTGATTCTAATTCACACCCCCACCAATGATATTTAAGTGCCTGTTTCTTGCATCCTTGTCAATACTAGATGCCATGGCTCTTTTGAATTTTTTGTTAATTTACTGGGAGAAAAATGCAATCTTGTTGTTTTAATTTGTGTTCTCCTGGCAATTGGTGAGCATTTTTTATGTTTATTGATTATATTTCTTCTTATGCGAAGTGCCAGTGTAGTTTATTTTATTCTTTTGTATTGTTTGATAATGTATTTTATCATCTACTTAAAGACTAACTACTGGCTAGTGACACTTAAGCAATGTTTAGTCTTTAGACATTACCCCTCAGCCCAGAGAGAATATATCATGTTCTCCAAAGATAATTATTGTTCCACTGTAGAATCAGTCTTTTCAGCAATTACCATCTCATTAGTCTTGATTGTTTTAATGTCTCAATGAAAGACAGTATGATTTTCATACAGAAAAAAATTTGGGTGAGGAGGGGGTGGAAGGGACATAGAGAAATGATTTCAGTTATTTTCCAGTTTTCTGTGTGTCACTAATAAAACATAATGTTGCAAAAATACATCCTTGATTTCTTAAGTAAGAAGAGCAAGATGATAAAGGACTATGGCGATTTGCTAAATTAGCTTTCCTTAAGTTCCTTTCCAGTGGATTTAAATTTGGTTTCAAAACTCGTTTACTTGTGTTATGTTCTTTATATTTTTTAAAATTTTTATTGGAGTCTAGTTGATTTACAATGTTGTGTTAGTTTCAGGAGTACAGCAACGTGAATCAGTTATACATACACATATATCCACTCTTTTGTAGATTCTTTTCTGTTACGTTCTTTAAATTCTTCTCCGAGGTTGTCCTTTCTCGCCGTGTTCTGACAAATCGCTGCTTGATACTTTGGTGATTCTTTTAACGTTTAATATGCATCATTGGCCAAATCATGGTTCTCTCGAATTGTGTACTGCAATGGTGTAACACTTAGCAATGGTGTATTTCAAGGTAGGGAAACTGATGTTTAGATGATGCTGACCAGGGGCACAGAAGCACCCGCAGTTCGGCTGCCTTATTCTCCCTTTTGCTTCCGTCCAGTACTCAACCTACTCTCTATTTCTTAGCTCTCTTTCTGTTTAATCGGCTCTGAGAATTAGACAGTCTGAAGAGCTGCTAGCTGTTCAAATAGAGGCCAGGTTGTTCGTATTTACCATCTGAAAGCGGCTTTGATGGTCTCTGTAAAATGAACTCGCGGACACCCACCTCACCGTTGGCACCCCCGGAGCAGTCTCAGCAGAGATCAAAGCCTGCCCGTTGCGGGGAGGCCATCCCCTGAGGACAGTGTCGAGGCTTCCTGGCAGGCTCTCTCTGCTGGCTTCACAGTGACACTACCTGTGCCCTGCTTGCTGGAGAACACCCCTACCTGTCCGGGCTCCACGACGGATTAAAGAGGGCTTTCAGTGTTCAAACCCATTCTCTGGCAGCTGGAATTCCAAGTGTACTTAGAAACTATAACCGACTCTATTAATTTTAAAATGCAGCAAGAATACCACTGCTTTTCTTTCTCCAACACTGTCCCTTTGTCTCTTCTGGGCTGAAGCTGTTCCTTGGGCCATCATTTGCCACAGCTGAAATGATTTAAAATCTTATGCCGTGGGGTACCGGGAGGCAGGGCCAGGAACAAAGCGCTCCCTGGTTATCAGAACTGATGGCAGCCAAACTCTCCTCCTGATGTTCAGCAGGAGGCTTGAGGACACACACTGTATATTTATTGTCCTAAAACCACATTTCTTCTTTTTGCTCGCAAGATCCCACATTCTTACCTAACCTGGTAAATAAATGCCTGGCATTTGGCATGAGCAAAAAGCCGTTTTATTGACCTGGCTGTCCCTGCATGGGTCCCAAACACTTTATAAAAGTGCTTTGCATATTTTTGAAAATATCCAATGTAAAGTAAGGATCATTAGACATTTTCCTTAACATTCTTAGCTCAGACGGCAGGGAGCCTGGAAGGTTCCAACAAGGCGGATATTCCACTTGGTAACTTGGTTTGTCATTTACTAGCGGGAATAAAAGACTCTTTGGGGGCCATCAGACAACAGCATCCTCCTTCCCGGCTACCTGAGAAAACTTGTTTCCTTCATGTAAGTCCAAGCGCTTTTCTGCAGGCTTGAAAGCCAAGAAACGCGACTCAAAAACTAATAGTGTGGGTCCCTACAGCTCGGGCAAGTAAATCTTCAGACATAACAAACTCTGTCTTAGACTTTCATTTTTTATCAGGCTGGGGACAGGAGCTAGATAAGCAAGGGGAAATCCAAAGATAAAGGAACTCTCCCAAGTTGAGGCTGTGGAAGGGGTATTTTCCAGAGTGACGACTCAGAGTAGTGCGGATTTCTGAAGTAAGACCTCTCCCTCATGTGGCTATTGTGATATTCGTGTGGAAAAACAAAAACAGAGCACACTGTGTCCACCATGGCACATTTAACATCGACAAATAAGGGCTTCAAAGTGCAGTGGAATTGTCTGAGGCAATACACCCTGCAGGTGTGTAGTTTAGCAGCAGGCAAACTGGCTTACTGGAAATGAACGTAGGAAAACACAGAGCTGGCTTTTTGGCTCTGCACACATCTGCCAGTGCTGAATTCAGGAACAGAAGCGGAGAAGCAGGCTGCATGCTGAAACCGGTGGGCAGGATTCCTTGCCAGGACCGTAGGGAGGCTGGAGCAGGTCAAGATGGATATGAGTAGGAAGGTGCCTCAGCTAGTTGGACCAGCCTGTGATTTGCTGTCTGTATTGTCTGCTGATTCCTGGTTCTTCTATTCACTGGACGGGCTTAACTTTTCCAAGCCTTTTCACTTGTATTATTTTACCTGATGCCCATAATCCTGGGAGATTATGTTATCCTATAGAGGAACAGTGCTGTCCTCAGCTAAAGGTGGTGAAACTGAGACTCAGAAAAATAAAAGGATTTGCTGATTCGCACTGAGACTGGGTGGGCAGAGCTGAGCCTGGATTTCAGGCCTGAAGCCAAGTTCAAAATTCCTTCTATGACCGGTCTCTCCTACACATGCAGGCGAGCTCTACCAGTCCACGGACTTTCAAGCTTCATTTGATTTCATTTACCTGAGAAGCAAAATAAAGCAACTCCCTCCCTTAAAAAAACCCAAACTTAGAAAAAATTTTTATGACTATGCAAGTATATGTTGTTACGGTAAAAAAAAAAAAAAAAACAAAGTTAGAAAATATAAATAAGGAAACAAAGAAAGAAAATAAATATCATCCATAATCCTGCCACATAACTGTTCATATTTTAGGGAGCATCTTCCTGCTTTGATTGTGCAATGTACACATTTAGGCAGGTTTTACCTTAAACCTGCCTACTTAAAAAAATTTTTTTTTACAAAAATGAGATCATTTGGTATAGAATGGGACTATTTTTTTTTTCAATTCACCAACACGTTGGGATAGTCTGTCAAAGTCAATATTACAGACACTTTTACAATATATGCAGTTCCATGGCGCCTACTTTTTCATTCTATAGGCATAGATATATGTTGTTCTACCCTTGTGTGTTTTCAAGTTTGCTATACCATAAACAATGCTGCAGTGACTATGCTAGTTATTAAATTTTTGCCCACATCCTTATTATTTCCTTAGGATTAATTTCTAGAATTGGAACTGCTAGGTCCAAGAACATGTATACTTTTATAGTTCCCACGAGGAAGCAATGTATGAGAAGGCCTATTTCTCCACCCTTCAGCAGCACTGGGTTTTAAAATTAAAAATAGGGCTCCAGATACTTTATATAGTTGCAGACGAGTAGGTCCCCAGAACATTAGGAAGGAAACTCCTCTCCTCCTTGCAAAGGTATACCATTTATAAGCAAAATAAGCCCAACACATTCTCCATTCTCCTAACCCCAGAAGATCAGCTACTGTAACAAAACAAGATCCATAAGAGGGAATATTAAGGAAGACTGTACTCAAGCCACAGTTCAAAGGCTCTAAGAAAACACAACCAAGGCAAAGTCTAATCCATCAGTGGCCCGTGGCCATCTACATTCTTCATTTTTTACAAGTTAAGTAGGGTTAAGCCAGGTCAGCACTTGGATAAAAGTTCTCGAAAGAAATCCTAAGTACCACATAAAGTGTTGTTCATGATTGTGTAAATGTCAATCCTGTGCAAACAAGCTGGTAGAACTTTCCAAAATACCTATTTCATAGTGGAAAATATCTTCTGGAATATTGCTGATGAAGAGAGAGTAGGAACTAACTGGGCATGAGCTCTGTTCGGTTTGTTAGATTTCTTGGAAAGCTTGTGAAGCAATTGGTACGGCTGCACCGGATGGTTCGGGTGGTAGACTAACCACCAGAGTTCCTGATCCAAAGGGAAGACCACCCATTTTTACTGTAACAAGATGGTTCGAGAAAGTTCCAGATAATTGCAGCCTGGGATGAGCACATCGCACTTTTAGGCTGTCAACACAAGCAAAAGGAAGAGCTGATGCAATTATCTAAGTACTTTAAGGAAAAAAAGCAAGTAGAGAAAGAGACATTTTAACACAGGTTTGAAATCTTTAGTGGGCTCTCTGTTCATAAACTCCATCAATTAATACCCATAATTTTTTTTTCCTGAATCCCTCAGGCTTATATAGAAAAATGCAAAGTGAAAGCGGAATGGGAAAAAACTGCAAGGAAGCAAACTTTTGCTTCGAAATGGTCAATTATGATGGAGTAAAATAGGAGCACTGTTTAGAGATCTGAGGTAGGAGTGTGAATCTTTTGTGTTTTAAATGCACTGGTGTATTTTTACAGCACTGTTATATTATGCAAATCCAATTTGCAATCCCAGTGTTGTTGATAAGAATGGTGGTTCTCCAAAGCATTATGAATTAAACCTAAAGTAAATTTTTTAAAAATCCACTTCAAGGATTGGTTAAGTTAAGAAGATTTTCTAATAGTTTCCATTCTTCAGTAGGAAAGTTTCAGGTGCTCTTAATAAAAGTAGATGAATTATAGCGCTTGTTGATAACGGATGGGTTCAAAAAATACTTGAAAACAAAATGCAGCAAATGAGTGGAGAGCCAGTATATATAGAAAGAGGGTTGTTGTTTTTTTCTTTAACTTTTAAAGACCAATATTATTCATTTAATGATTCTGTTGACTTTATACCGACTAAAACTTCTGGGATGAATTAATAGTCAAAGCAAGTAAAATCAATGTATACTATATATGGTATTTTTAAATATGGGAGAGTATTTTTTTTTTTTTTTCCGGTACGCGGGCCTCTC